>NC_056747.1:860858276-861158276 GCF_019279795.1 Protopterus annectens | reverse complement strand
AAACAGTGTGAAGGTAAACAGAAAGGTACTGGAATGCAACTTTAAGCAGGCACTGAAGCAGAAATCCTGGAGCAAAATTCACAATACTGCCACTACTGCATCCTACCACAGACTAAGGCACCAAAATATGCAGAAATGTACCAGTAAAGCTGTAATAAACTACTAAATGAAGCTCAAATCTGGTAGTGCATCACAGTCCTGCCACAACTGTTAAAGAAGTTATAAGACTGAGGCCCCAGACTGTGTTCAGAATATAAAAAAGGTGCCTTTTACATAGGTTCATAGGATGATACTAGGCTAATGGCCCTGAGGCCCTTATAAGTCTAGCCAAGAATTTCGCCCATGTTCCCACAAATTCAGAACCTGTTTCCTCTTTCCATCAGTGACACAAGTGGGATCCCAGGGGTGAATTTCCTGTTTCCCATCCAGTCGTCCAGGTTCCTCTTAAAGTGGGCTAAGGAGGTACTCTGCTTGACATGGAGAGGGAGTCTTTTCCACAGAGGGGGAGTCTTTGGATACAAATCAGTCCCGCCAACAAGTTCTATTAATATCATAGACCAGGTTGAGGCCTTGCATTTGGGTTGCGTGAGAGGAGTTTGACTTACGGATATGCTGCAATTCCATCAAGGCTGGGTCTGAGACGGCCTTGTATGCCAGTCACAGGACACCTCTGAGCAGTTTGTATGAGACCGAATGGAGGGCCAGGGCTGTTAGCCTATCAGTATTGGATAGGTGTTTGAGACCCTGGATATTCCTGGTCAAGAACCTCTGTGGTCTCTCCAGCTGGTACATGTGCTTGGCAAGGTACATACTGAAGGGGGCATTGTATTTGATAATGGGTCTGACAAGAGAGGAGTATAGGGATGTTTTAACATCCTTGTAACTGGATGAAATACCCTTACTTATGAGGTGGGCCATGTAGAAAGCCTTCCATACAACGGAGGCAGAGTGGTGGTCAAAACTCAGGTTGCTATCAACCTGGGTGCCCAAGTCCCTCACAACTGATTGCATGTTTAGTAAGTTGTTATTAATGTGATAATTATTGTGGACGCCATTTTCCACAAAGGGGATAATGATGCGTTTCTAGGCATTAAGTTTGAGGCCATGCTTCTAGCACCAGTCATTAGTTTGGGTAAGGCCCTCTTGGAGGATGTTCACATCATTAGCGGAATTTACGACAGCTCACAGCTTTTGGTCATCTGCAAACTTGGTCAGCCATAGACCACTGTTTTTGGCTTGCACCTCAGAAAAATATATCCCAAACAGTAGAGGCCCCAAGTCCAATCCTTGGGGTATGCCACTTGTTACGGGTCTACTACTAGAGGTGGCTTACCCTATTTTTACTGAGCGGGTTCCATCAGTGAGCCACTTAGCTACCCATCTGGTAACATACGGGTTGATCCCTAGCTGGGAGAGTTTATGTATTATGCCTGAGTGGGGAATAGTGTTGAAGGCTAGCTAAGTCAAGGTAGGTGGTAAGCACCATCTTCCTCTCGTCCATGACTTTGGTGACTGTTTCAAAGAAGTTGACCAAGTTAAACTGGCATGAATTCCCTTTGACAAACCCAAACTGTTTGGTGTAGGCCTGGACATTAGTGTGAGTTCCACCTGAAGGGATGGTGGCTGTGAAGTTGTTTATACCTGCTCTTAGGAGATTGTAGTCAGCTTTGGAAAAGTTTTTTTGTTTGACCCTGTCAAGGGGTAGGTCAGGGGAGATGGTGACTTTGAAAGTGATCACTTTGTGGTTTGATCTTACCAAGGAGGATGACACTGTATGGGTGCTACAGTGGCTACTTATGATGGTTAGTACCAGCTTCAGGATATTTTCACCTCTTGTGGGGGTGTCAGCCAACTGTTCCAATGCATTGGCATTGATGAAGTAGTGGAATCTCCGGGCATTAATGTTTGAGCTAGAATACATCGTCCACTCTATGGTTGGGTAGTTAGTCACCCAAGATTAGGGCAGAGGGTTGATTCTTGATGGATTCAAGTAAGTCCAGATAGGTGGAGTGGGTGTCTGAGTCATGGTAGGTGGTCTGTAGCTAGCTATGATTTCAATAGGTGTTTTGTCAACAGTTAACTGTGCTTGTAGTGTCTCATGTGTGTCATACTCTCTGACCAGCTTGCAGCTGTGTATGTCTTTGATAAATACTGAAACTCCACTTTGGGATCTGAAAATATGGTAGTATGCGTAATCTGGTCAGGCTGGGATGCTCTCTGCTTTGAACCAGGTTTCAGTGACTGCACAAATGTCAGCATCCTCCAGGGTGAGGAATGCTTGCAATGAGTGCAGTTTCATGCTAAGACTCCTAGCATTTAGCAGCATGACCTTTAAATTTAGTTTAGAAGAATGTTTCACATTGGTAATTTTGTCCTCATGACTTTGCCTAAAAAAGGCACTATGAGGGAGGCAAGAGCCTTTACAAGAAGCCTGAAGCCCAGGGCAAACAGGTTAAGGCCATCTCTGGCAAAGCATCGTGGTCTGTCAATCATGTCCTGACAGGTATTGGATCACCTTGTAATGACACCAGAAACTCAGCCAATTGTTAAAACCAATCATTTTCTGTTTGTATTGAGGCATCATTTTGGGTGATGGTAGGATGCTGCTTAATTCTAGGGACATACCTGCCTGGGGCACATATTCCCCAACCTCAGTCATGTCTCTCTTCATATAGTGCAGAGAGGTACATCTCAAGTAATTCACACAAACATGGACTATGTCAGAGTCATAACAGTACCTGTTGTTAAGAGACTTGAGTGCGTGCATGATATGGTGGATTCTAGCACCTGACAAGCAACTTACTGTGGCCTGGTAAGGGGCACATCTGTGTGTCTTAAGATAATCTCCTGTGACTTGTATGTTGGGTTTGTGGCTGGGCCATAGAAGCTGTGAGACACAGGCATGTGTACTTTGTGTGGTACTTGGTACTGTTGGTTGTGATGTGCATGTGTGTTTTTGCCTCAAGGTCTCTTTTGTTTAGGTATATTTTTGTTGAGAACTTCTGCATATGTAGGAGTGTGTTGTACAGGTGTAGGTGGTGGTAGAGGTGTGGAGTTTGTAGTGTTTGTGCAGACAAGCTTCTCAATGCCTGATGTACTGTCTCGTGACTGAGGCAGCAAGGATTCTAGGTTCTTAATGTAATTGCATCTCTCACATATTGTGTTCCTAGGTGGTAGTAATAGAGGGTTGTCCTTGTACATGAGGCAGTTGGTACACTGTCTCAGGATGCCCATATCAACCAGACTAGCAGGAGAACCCATAGGAAATTGTCCGTCCATGGTTGTCAGAATCTGTGGAAGAGAGATCAGGGATAGTAGAGTGAGTACTATCTGATGAGAGTACCTATAGTGTGAGTAGGGCTGGATAAAATCAATACAGTAGCTGCAAGGGGAGGGCCTGACTTACACAATAGTGCTAGTAAGAGAATAAATGTAGCTGAGATACCTGACAAAGGGTTAAAACATTGCAGCAGCAGTGTGAGACATGCAAATGCGGGGTTAAATACCACAAAAACGAAAATAAAATAGAAACACTGGAATTGACCAATCAATCCTTCTCCCTGAGCTCTAAACTAAACATCCAATGCCAGACCAGTTCCAACCAGTTCACATACTCCCACTAATTGCAGGCAGGCACCAGCCAACACAAGATGGCATAGCAGGAAACACAGGAATCACACAAACAGATCTGGATAAAACAAAACCTGTAACAAGAATATGCTAAAAATATTTAAACTCTGTTTAAGTCACTTTAACACAGGACAACAGATGCACACTTAAATATAACAGTAGCAAACAAGAGCAAACTGATTTAAACAAATTAACCAATAAAAAAGCTCAAAACTGAGCCCTGTTCCAGCAACCTTTAGTCAGACAAGTTCTAACTGCACAGTCCTGCCACTAGGGTGCAGGGGAACCCTCTCCAACAAAAGATGGCTTGGTTTAGTGCTCAAGTTATACAAACAGAGCTCGATTCAGCAGGTCTGAATCTAGTCTATGCTACAGCAAACACAGTGCACCAATTTCAGAAAAAAAAAACAGTTCAAGTAAGCGGGCACAATAAGCCTTCAACCAGCAATTCCCAGCTCAGAAGGGCAGAATCTACCCTCTTCTCCACAAGAGTATAGACGGCAAACCTTATTAATGTACTGAAGCCCAGGTGCTAAACCAGAACTAAGACACTTTTAGAATAACAGACACACTAAGCCTTCAACCAGGAATTCCCAACTTAAAAGGATGTAAGCTACCTTTCCTGCCACAAGAGTGTAGACCAAAAACCTTCCTAATGTAAAACAACTGGCCTGAAGCCCAAGTGGTTAAACCAAAAGGCTTAGAATAACAGTTACAATTTAATCAGGCTACTAATAAGCAGTAATAAATGCAGTTGAATACTTTTAAGAACAAGCAGCAAAAGCAAAATAAAGTAGGAAGAAACACAAATATAGTAAAAGCAGCTGAATAAAGTGCATTTTAGGTTAAGTGGGAAGGGAAGAAACAGGATAATTCAAGGTCAAGAAACTAAAGGGATGGGCTTTCCCAAATGATCTCCAAAATCCAAGATACAAAAAACTAAGAAATTAAAACAAAAACAACTGGCAACTTCACTGAAGACTAAATCCACAAAGTTTAATGAAGCGCTTTTCGTCCAAAAACTTCTTTGAACTTCATCAGATACTAACATTTACAAAAATCAAGTTTAAATGGTCATGTTTAACCATAATTAAAATCAGCTGGTCTCTCCATCTTAAAATTTAAAGGAACAGTAGTTAAAATAGCATTGTGAACATAATATGTATTTTCCTGTTCTTTAAAACTGCCTTATTTAACAAGCAAGTGAACACATTTATCGCAGCAGCAATATGGTAAAAGTTGTTCGTCTTTTCGGCATTTCCCAGTTAGGGGTCGCCACAGCGGAACTCCAGTCTGCTAATGATAGGCAGTAGATTTTTATGGGGCTGAGTTGCCAGGCCGACACCCAGCCTTCAGCAAAGGCATGCCCATTCACACATGTCTTTCAGAGGCCACTCAACCGCGGGGAGGACATGCAGACTCCACACAGATGGTACTCCAGCCGAGAATTGAACAGGAGAACCTCTTGCTGTGAGGCAACAACGTTACCGCTGTACCACCGCGGCTCACAGCAATATAGTAAAAGTCATATACGAAAATTATGTAAAAATGTAGAGTCTCCTCATTTATCTAACCTTACATTATAAACATTTTGAAGTGAAAATTAATAAGTAAAACATAATTTCTATGATGTTGTTACTGCAGTATTTCAGCTCATTAAACTTTTCATTTTTAAACAACGTGATAGAACACATGTCGTTCATTCCTGGAAAGTTAAAAGCATTGAGCCAAATTTGCCAGAGCAATTCCAACTTTTCTAATAATAAGGTGAATGGGACCCCTTCTTGGATTACTGTCCACTTGATCAAGTATCCAGAATTTAAATGCATGTTCTGGATATTGTTCTATATGCTTTGCTAAAGCATTGTCCAGTTTCTGTTTGTTAATACAATATATATGTTCATATATGCGGTCTCTCATTCTATGCTCGGATTTACCTACGTAGAATGAGTCACAGTTTTGACATTTAGCCACATATACGTTCATTTTGGAGTTGCAATTAACTTTTCTACTTTTACTCAAATCTGTGCTGTTTATGTGCAGTGATGCACCTACATTAAATTATTTGCAATAGGGGCAACTACCACATTCACCTTATTATTAGAAAAGTTGGAATTGCTCTGGCAAATTTGTCTCAATGCTTATAACTTTCCAGGATTGAACGACATGTGTTCTATCACATGTTTAAAACTGAAAAGTTTAATGAGATGAATTACTGCAATAACAACATTATAGAAATTATGTTTTACTTATTAATTTTCATTTGAAAATGTTTATAATGTAAGGTTAGATAAATGAGGAGACTCTCTACATTTTTACACAATTTTCATATACGACTTTTACCATATTGCTGCTGTGATAAATGTGTTCACTTGCTTGTTAAATAAGGCAGTTTTAAAGAACAGGAAAATGCATATTATGTTCACAATGCTACTTTAACTACTGTTCCTTTAAATTTTAAGATGGAGAGACCAGATGATTTTAATCATGGTTAAACATGACTATTTAAACTTGATTTTCGTAAATGTTAGTATCTGATGAAGTTCAAAGAAGTTTTTGGACGAAAAGAGCTTCATTAAACTTTGTGGATTTAGTCTTCAGTGAAGTTGCCAGTGGTTTTTGTTGTAATTTCCCAAATGATCTCTCTGTACTCAGTAGAATGAGCTGATGTGATGGGTCTGGGAAGAGTGTCCAAAATTAGATTTATAGTAGGAATGGCAACTCAGAAGCCACCAAATTGAAGAACTCAACAAAACTTGAGCAGATGGGAGGGAAAAATGCAGCCAAAGATCAGCAATATTCAGAGCAAGCAGGCCAAACAAACACTTCAGGTTTGTTTGTTTCTTTCGGCTTTTCCCGGTTTGAGGTCGCCACAGCGGAACTCCGGTCCGCTAATGATTGGCAGTAGATTTTGACGTGCTGGCTTGCCGGGCCTAACGCACAACCTTCAACGAAGGAACGCCCATTCATATTTCTAAATAAAAGTGCAATGCTGTTTCTCAGCTCCTCCCACTAATTAACTGATGTTATTCACTGATTGCAAAGGAATTCTTTGCCATCTTTTTTTTTAACTGACCCTAGCTAAGAACTCTTAAAGCTCCAACAGAACAGAAAACTTAAAACAAGTGTAATACTAGAATAAAATACAAAATAGAAGTGATCAAACCTTAAATTAAAAGCTTCATTTCAAAATAAAATGCAGCCAGAGATCAGCAATATTCCATGCAATTCTGCTTATGGAAACAGAAGTGCAATCTTCACACAGCTACAAATGAAGCTACAAGACTAAGGTCAAAGAACAAACTAATAGATAAGCAAACAGATAACTTTTTGGATGAACCATGGAGAAAAAGAAAAGTACAAACCAGTATTACCACACAGATCACTTTAAGTGGATATTAAAATATTTAAGCAGGATTTAAATAAAAAGCATTTTTCTTCCATTTTGATGAAAAGTTTGTATCTTGTAACATTGTGTTTTGAACAACAATGTAATGAGAAAGGCACTGGAATGCAACTTTAAGCAGATGTATACAGCTATAAAAAGTATGAAGGTACAAATCCACCACAGTGAACAGGGAAACTTTAGTACATTGGGTTGGGATTGGCATGATGGTTATTTTTTTATTTTTATTTTATTTGACATTTGTTAACTGGGATAGTCTAACTGGGCATATACTCCATTTTCAATCAAGGCCCAGGGAGAAAAGCTCCATACATGAAAGTCATTTACAATCTATAATCAGTGCATAAAATAAAATATAGAACAGATTAATATATAGAAAAGGCAATTGGGTGGAATAAAAAGTGTAAAAAACATACGATAGTACATATTCGGTTAGAACATTTGTATGAGGAATAGTGTGAAGAATATTTATGGTAGTAGAAAGAAATGCAATAATCATAGTATAAAATGCACAAAATTGGGAAAATAGGTAGTTAGTAAAAGAGGAATGCAAGACAATAATGAGATATAGATTGAGTGTGGGTTGCAATGCCGACATAGTAAAGTAGGAATAATTATGGAAGTTGAAGGAAATAGAATAAAAGTAGTATAAAAGGGAAGTAATTAGGAAAAGTGGAATGCAAGACAGTAATGAGATATAGATTAATTTAAAAAGTGTGGGTTGTATTGACTACAAAGTGAAGGGTAAAGTTGAGGGGACTAGAAATGAGGAGGTGGGCTAGGAGAAAAGGAAGAGGAGGAGGAGTTGAGTAAAGTTAGTGGAGATTAGATTAAAAGAGATTAGTGGAGAGGCTTAGGCAAGGTTAAGACAGATATAGAGCCAGAGGGTCATGGAGAAAATCTTATTGATTTTTTAAATCTATGACTATTTGGAGTAGATCTGATGGCATTTTTAATTTTATTCCAGGCTATAGCCAGTGAATTAAAATATAGGCTATGGCCTATGGATTTTTTTGGTTTGTAGATTTCTTGGAGATGTTGGCCAGTGCTCCAAAGAGAGTGACTGGGAATGAAATGTGTGAGAAATGGTTATGATAGCTGGGCAGGTTGAAGATTTATAAGTTATGAAACGAGCAAGGAGAAGGTGAGTGAGCAAGAAGTGATGAGGCAGCTCAAGCCAATTTAATGATTTTAGAGAGAGACAGTGGTGTGAGTTATATGGATGATTAGTGGCAAATCTAACAACTTTATGGTAGCAGAACTCAAAGTTTTATTTTTAGGGTGGTTTGTATATTGGTTAGGATGGGAGAGGCATCAAGTAGAGTAAGAAGGAGATAAGCATTTGCAAGAGAAAGTCTCATGGTATTTGTTAGGAACCTTTTTGATCTATAGACCATTCCATGTTTTTGATGTGTTTTCTTTATGCACTTGTGTACATGTAGATTGAATTTTAGTTGGTCATCAATTGTCACACCTAGGAGCTTAGGATGTGATACCATTTCAATTACAATATTGTCAAGAGAAGGATGATCCGAGGTGAGATTGAGATTTTGGGAGAAATAGTAGTTTGTGTATTGCAGGGTTAAGGTGCAGTTGTTTTTTGCTAAGCCAGTTTTCAATAGAGTTGAAGGATTTTTAGGTGATGGATTGAAAGTGGGTAAGGTTGTCAGATGAACAGATAATAAGGGAGTCATCAGTGTGTAGATTGGGGGAGGATGAGTGGAAACTTAATTAGAATGATGACTAGGATGGGTCAAAGAATGGAGCCGTGTAGTACTCCAGTATCAGCTGGGGGGAAGGTAGAGAAGGTTCAGAGCCACTTAAATGATTGCTAACGATTGGAAAGGTAGCCAGAAAACCAGTTGAGTAGTGTTGGAAAGAGCAAGAGCAGGCATTTTAGAGAGATGTTTGGAGTGAGAGACAGTGTCAAAGGCTTTGGAGAGATTTATAAAAAGGGGCCACTAGCTTATTGTTTGTAGCTTTAATTACTGTGTCTGTAAAGGAAGCTAGGGAAGTTGTGCTGTGTCTTGGGTAAAAGCCGTGTTAGATAAGGGTTAATAGATTTTCATGAAGTAGATAATGAAGAAGTTGTTTATGGATGCATTTTTCAAGAAAATTTTTAAAGAGATGGAAGGATTGCTATTGACCTGTAGCTGGATAATTCAACGGAGTTCCCACCTTTGTGAAGTGGAATGATAAAGACTTGTTTCCAGATGAATGAGACTTTTGATTCTTGAATACATATGTTAATTAAGATGAAGACTGGATAAGCAATGGTTGTAAGCAGCTAGTTTTAAGTATTCAGCTGGTAGATTGTCAACTGAAGGAGAGCAAGGCTTTGGTTTAGTCAGTAGACATTTTTTGTAGGATGTAGGAACAGGTTTTTAAAGAGAAAATGTGGTTAGTTTGAGACAGGAATATGTCTTTTGGCACTTTTGTGCTAGGGTAGCCATGGTGTCTGTGAAGTTAGAATTGAATGTAGTGGCAGTTTTGTAAGGGTGAGTTATTTGGGAAAGGGTTAGGAATGCTGGGTGTACCAGGGTGTAGAATTTTGTTAATGGTTTTCTAAAATTTGTGGGGGGTATTTTTTGATTTATTTGTGGGTTTAGATTACATAGTTCTTTGTAGGCTTCAACCTGAGTAGGGAGATTGTAGTTTCAACCAGGTTTTCCATGCTGTCACCCTCTTGGTCATTAAGGTTCTGCTGTAGTGGGATAGCCAAGGTATTAGATGAGATTTAACTCTCTTTTTGCTATGGGAAGCTAGACTGTTAAGAATATCCAGGAATCTATAGTTGAATTTAAGAACATCATCCCCTAGTGGCAAACTGTAGAAGAGGAAGAGAGCATGTTAGTCATTTGAATTTAAGTTGGTAAAATTATGGCATTCTTTATATTTGGGTTATTTGATATGGTGTGTAAAAAGCCTGTAAACATGGGAATGTTTTAAGGTCTTAATGATGATTAGGATAAGACACAACAATCCATTCTAGGATAGTGCCGGTTTTATTGTAATGGGTAAAAGTGGTTATTAGCTGAGTGAAGCCATGAAGAGTGATACTTGAAGGGAAAGTGTAGTTAAGGTTTGCCAGTTGATGTTCACATCAGCAAGTATTATTGTTTCATTTGCAGTAGTGTTAGAAGTCCAGGTGAGAACATTTTCTAGAATGAGGATGTTGTTACCTGGAGGGATATAAGTAGCAAAGATGCTTAACTTTGTATGGCTATTTAGTTTGCAGTTGATAAGCAGAAGTTCAACAGGGTTTAAATGTACCGGGGATGTAAACAGTGGGGAGATGTTTACCTCATAGATGCAACATACAAGATTTGATTCTTACCTTTGGAATGGGAAATTTGGTTAGGCTTAAAATGGCCCACATGGGCCAATCAACTAGTACTCACCTATGAACTATGTGGAAGTAGCTGTTTGTCTGAGATCGTGGCATAGCAGGGAGTGCAGTTTTGCCCTTTCCCCACTGTAGTATGATCTCAGCGTTAGTATATGTAACAGGGTGTTCCCTACATGTTTTTTAAACACCTTTATTAAATTATCACTTCTGACATACAAAAACTTACATTTATACTCCCCGCATATGTTTTATGATTTTTTTTTAATGTTTTTCAGTGTTCGACATTTACTGTTGTCCTGTCAATGTTTTGAGTGTTGACTGTGCAGTCAGCATTAAGATATAGATCCTCCTTGTGGCTGTAGGGATGCCTTTGGTAGATAAGAGAGGGCCACTGTTGCCAGTGCCCTGGGAAAGGCAAATGAAGGGTCTTCTCTTGCCTGGGAGTGAGTTGTGGATGCAGACTGGTGTGTGCCTAAGGGTAAGGCTTTCTTCAGGTAATGTGTGCTTGGTGAGGGAAAACTTCCAGACTCTTGTTTCTTTTTCTGTGGGCAGGCTAGGACAGATTTACTGGATTTGCCAAGGAACATGTTTTTATGTGCCTTCAAAATCTTAGGGTAAAAAAACAAAAAAGGAGTTACTTCTCATTGTGACAGGATTTTTCACTCAAATGAGCAGTCAGTACAGGCTGAGTAGTGTGGATTTCATCCCAGCCTCTGACCATTGTGATTCTGAGCAAAGTATTATTTCAGACTTCCTTGCTGAAGGCATTTCTTTCACTGACATTTTATCTAAAATGAAAGAAGTATTTCAGTAGGACCACCACAAAATTCCTGTGGCACAGAAAATGTATTATAATTTGTTACAGTTACAGATGCCTAAATCTGCACTTATCCCTCCTGTATTGTTTGCTTTAGAGAATGTTTTTCTTATTGCATCCTGTCATCCTGGCAGTCAGACTTCTGCTGCTAAGAAGTTTGACAGTTTATCAAAGGTGCCCAGTCTCACAAGCACCTGTTTTTCAGTCCTAAAGCAGACCCAGCAGTCATTTATATTTCTCTTTCTAAGTCTGCTGCTGCTAAACAGGTTAATGCTATTAACCCCAATTCTTTTGACAAAGATGAGAAAGCAGTGGGTAAATTGGGGAAGAAAATTTATTCTGCTAGCACTTTAGCTGTCAGGACTTTAAATTGCCAGTCGCATGTTAGAGCTTGCTTGCTTCTTTTGAGAACATGCAAAACGTTAATGGTTAAACTTCCTTCTTCTGAGGTAAATAATTCATTAAGTACTTCTGTGATAGCAATTTCTCAGGTGACCAAACATATTTTAAAATGTGTTTATAATGCTTTTGATTCTTCTTCTAGAGTGGCTGCTTCTGGATCAGTTTTTAGGAGACTTTCTTGGCTTCATTCGCAAAATCTTCATGAGGATGTTTAATCTGATATTTTAAACGCTTCCTTAGATAAAGAGACTCTGGCCCTTCTGCAGTTGAGGTGCTTAATTGTGATGAATGAGGAAACTGAGTCAAACAGTGACTCTGATTTTTCACCCCTCCTTTTCAGACCAAGTAATAGTATTCACTCCTCCACAGCCCCCTTTTCCACTAAATAGTTTAAACAGCTTGGAACCAGTAATCAGGGATAAAAAAACAATGGAAATGTGTTTTGAAATAGAAAGGAAACGCCTCCAAAAGTCAAGAACAGTCTTCTCAGTTAAGATGACTATCCACCTCTTCAGGTTACCCCTTCCTTCCATCCTGGCAACCTTTCTATGTCCCTGAGACCACATCTTCCCATTTGGCATCAGATAGTGTCAGACAGTTAGGTTTGAAGATAATCCGGTGGGAGTACGCTTGGTAATGGAAGTCCCTTCCTCCTTTTCAGGGGATTCCCCTTACTCAGGGAACCAGATATCTCCTTCTCTCCCCTTATTTTGCAGAACATGCTGTGTCAGGGAGTCATTGAACCAGTGCTTATTAGTCTCCTAAACAAAGGTTATTAATGGATACTTCTAGTTCCCAAACCAGAAGGATCCTGGTTGTTATAACTGAATCTTTCTTCTCTAAACCTTTTTTGTCAAGATTCCAAGGTTCAAGATGCTGTCACTCCAGTGTCTTGTACCCTTGATTCCTGATTTACCTGCCATGGTAAAGCTTAATCTAAAGGACACTTATCATATTCATATTGCCAAGCATTTCAGGCATTTCTTAATATTTGAAAAATAAAAAAACTATGTCAAGTCACAGATGTGATCAGGTTTAAACAGATTTAATAAAACAGCTAAGCACCTTTGTTCTGTGAAATGTACATAGAACTTCATCAGACAATAACTTAACTTTGGTTAAGTCTAATTTAAATACCTGTGACATAGACCATCCCCCATGTGTAAATGTCATCCTGGAGTTTTCCAAGAATTGATAGTATTGTGGGGAACACCTTGAGTAGATCTGTTTGCTTCCTTTTAGAACAAATAGCTAAAGAAATTCTTCCAGATTCCTTGCAGTCAAGCATGGAAGACAGATGCTTTATTTTCAAGGATAGAAATGTTCTTGTATGCCTTTCCACTTATTACCAGTGTTCTTTTAAATATCGAAAATTGTGGTGGTCACTCTCTTCTGGCCAAAGCAATAGTGGTTCTCTTCTTTAGAATCTGGCAAAGGGCAGTTACCACAAGCTTCCTTATAGACTGGATGTACTTGCACCAGATAGAGGGAGTCAGATACCCTGCAATTCTGGAAATTCTTCGGCTAACTAATTGGATGACAGAATCTTGATACCTTTTAGCACCTTTTTTGTGAGGATGTTAAACAGGTAATAAAGGAAGCGTGAAAGTCTGCTACTAGAAAATCATATATTTGCAAGTGGAAAAGATTTTTAAGTTGGTGCCACTCAAAGAACCAGTACCCTTTTTTAAGTCCGATTTCTTCTGGTTCTTGATTATTTGTGTGAGTTCCTGTCCAGTGGTTTGCCTTACTCTTCTATCATGGTAAAGCGGTCAGCCTTTTCTGCTTATGTGCCATTAGCTCCTCCTTAACAATGCTTAAGTTAACCAATTTTTGAAAGGTGGTCTTGTATATTTGCCCATCTAGAAAGCAGATGGATCCTACTTGGTATCCCAATTTATTGCTTAAGAAGCATTCTCTCTCTTCATTTGAACTATTTTGTGAGGTTGATTTGAAGTTCTTAACATTGTAGAGTGTTTTATGTATTCCTCTTACATTTGCTAGGTGAGTATTTGAGTTACAAGCTTGTGTGGTGAGTCGACTGTATTTCATTTTTCACAAGGACAAGCTTTCTTTGAGAACAAATCTTACCTTTATGCCTAAAGTCATCTCAGTTGACTTTAAGTCATACTATTAATCTACCTGTCATCTTACGTCAACCAAAGAATAAGGGAAAAAGATTCTTCACTCTCTCAATGTACATAGATAGTTCAGATACTGTGTAGACAAAACTCGCCTTGTAGGAAAGCTGACCAGCTGTTTGTGTCCTGTGGAGCTAGGAAGGATCAACCAGTAACAAAGTTGCCTATTTTGAGATGGTTGCCTCTTTCTATGACATTTTGTTGTACTGTTCACAATAAGCCACTTCTAGGCAGGGTTACAGCTGAGTCAACAAATGGCATTGGTTTAGTCTGTGGATTTCTGGAAAGAGGTGGATTCTAGAAGTATTGTAGATGCAGCTTGGACCTATTTGCATACTTTTGCAAACCAGTACTGCAGGCTTTGCAAGGGCCATTCTCCAGGGGCTACTGAAATCTTAGATCTGATGATGTCTTTTCAGTCTTCATCAAACCTGGGGGTTTTGGTTCTGATCTCTAAACTGACTCAGCTGTTAGCAAGTTATAGCTTCCAAGCTAGAGCTCCTCACACCCTACCCATACTCCCTCACTCCTCCCAGGTACTTCAGATCTGGTTTATGCCTAAAGTCATCTCAGTTGACTTTAAGTCATACTATTAATCTACCTGTCATCTTACGTCAACCAAAGAATAAGGGAAAAAGATTCTTCACTCTCTCAATGTACATAGATAGTTCAGATACTGTGTAGACAAAACTCGCCTTGTAGGAAAGCTGACCAGCTGTTTGTGTCCTGTGGAGCTAGGAAGGATCAACCAGTAACAAAGTTGCCTATTTTGAGATGGTTGCCTCTTTCTATGACATTTTGTTGTACTGTTCACAATAAGCCACTTCTAGGCAGGGTTACAGCTGAGTCAACAAATGGCATTGGTTTAGTCTGTGGATTTCTGGAAAGAGGTGGATTCTAGAAGTATTGTAGATGCAGCTTGGACCTATTTGCATACTTTTGCAAACCAGTACTGCAGGCTTTGCAAGGGCCATTCTCCAGGGGCTACTGAAATCTTAGATCTGATGATGTCTTTTCAGTCTTCATCAAACCTGGGGGTTTTGGTTCTGATCTCTAAACTGACTCAGCTGTTAGCAAGTTATAGCTTCCAAGCTAGAGCTCCTCACACCCTACCCATACTCCCTCACTCCTCCCAGGTACTTCAGATCTGGTTTGCCACACATCAGCAGAGCATCATGGTCCAGGTAGAGCTCCTCCATGGGTCATTTTCAGTGGGTTTTTTTATCGTCAGTGGCCTATGGACTGTTTTTTTTTCTTCTTTAAAATCTATCCTAGCTTTTCTGTCTTAGTTAAAAAAAAAAGTCTTTTTACTTTAGCCTGTCTTTCTGCTGCATTTGTCTCATCTCACCTTTCTTCCTGTCTTTCTTTTCTTTCCTTTCTTCCTTTCCCTCTACTATGTCAAAGAAATCCGACAAGCCTCTTGGTTTCAGAAAATGTGCATCCTGTGGGCACAAGATCCCGGTATCTGATGCCCACAGGGAGTGCATTTATTGTCTGGATCCTACACACCTTGAAATGGTGTGCTTTATCTGCAAGGCCTTCTTTCCCCGGGCCATTGCAGATAGAAGGAATAAGCTTGTCCTCAAAGGTCTTATTCCTGCTCCTTCTCCAGCTATAATGTCTGTCTCAGGGGCTCAAACCTTCTCCAAGGAGGCCAGGGGACCCTAGGAAACAGTTCCCAGACCCATCCACCAGTTTTATTGGAGCCTCCCAAAAAGTGCCCCAAGAACCTCAGAGAAGAGTCCTTTGGCTCCGAGCTCTGCAGCTACCCCTCTGCCCCAGTCATCTTGTTGGGGCTGGAACCTGTGGTGCCGAGTACATCCCTTTGGGATGTCTCTCACAGACCTTACTCCAGACCCTCCTCTGTGTTCTCTTCCATTAGGTCCTCTTGGAGCCTGTCAGAGAATGTGGTGGACAGACTGATGAGTAAATTTCTTTGTACGCAGATTCAGATGAGGTCATTCCAGCTCCGTACCCTGCAGGATCTATGAGCAGAGCTTCTGCTTGCAAAATAATATCTCTTTCTCTGATTCAGCCTGCCACTTTGGACCTCCTGGATCCAGCGGTCCTGGAGGCCACGTCATCTGGTCCGATAGTCTTTACTTCTTCAAGCCCGACTTCCTTGACTCGCTCGGTGCCGACTGCATCTCAGAGCCGACGCCTCGATGTTGAGTTTGGGGGGAGTGACTTAGACACCAAAGTTGTTGGAGCTGTCGCTACCCCTTGGTGTCTTGGCATTTGACAGCTCGGTGCAGACTTCTCCCTTGGAGTGGAGGACTGCTGGTGACCGGGCATGGTCTGTCCCTGACCCTTCAGGGCAGGGGAGGCTTCCTTGGGACTCCGGGAGTCCTTCAGCCTCCGAGATGATTGAAAGGGTCCTGTCTGCTCCTAGGAGACTCCCGGCTCCTACAGTATCGGATCCACTTCTTCCCTTGTGAGCTCTGCATCAGAGACCTCCCTTCTGCCACTGGGGCAGCCGGCCCCTCTGGGCCTTCAGTCTCTCCCATTTGTGGAAGCCCAGATTTCTTCCAGCACCTTTCAAGAGCACCTCACTGACGAGGCTCCTCAGAAGAAAAGGTGCAAAAGGAGACACCTAGATTCCACAGAGGAATCTCTCACAACAGCACTGACTTCGATGAAGTGGAGGGGGGGGGTCCTCTTGATTTTCACTTGACGTCTCCTTTAGAGACATTTTGGAAATCCTTCATCAGAGAGGTGGTTGGTCAGCCTCAAACCCCACCTTAGATGAGTCAGTTATCTGGGAGGCTTTTGGGACCAGCCCATCTACATCCTGGATGTCCCCCCTGGAGACCCCTTAATGGACCTGGTGTCTGCAAGGGCATGGAAGAAACCAGATGCTGCAGACCGGAAATCAAAGAGAGCTGCCAAGATTCTCATTGCCTCTCAGGATAGGCCCCACTGGACGAAGGATATTTCAGTAGATGCCATGGTGGTTGCGATGGCCACCAAGAAAGAGCTTGCCCAGGGAAGCTCTACTGTCCATCCCCCTATCAGGGAGCCTAGGGCTATGGGCAGATTCAGAAAAAGGGTCTGTGCTTCTTCCAGTTTTACCCTCAGAGCATTGAACTATCTTTCCCACTTTACAAGGCTTCAGAAGGACTTGCTTAAGGAACTCTCTACCTGCGGTCATGAGTCCGTGCCGGCATAGGAACGGATCTCCTTCTCCTCCCATATGGCTACTTTACAGTCCATTTCCAGTGTGTACCTGTAGGGCAGCTGGTTCTGGCATTGCCATTTAGCGTCATGCCTGGATGCAGCTGTGTGACTTTGTGGAACCTTTTAAGGCATCATTTGTCAGTTGCCCCCATTGACGGTTCCTCCCTCTTTGGACCGACAGTATGAGACACACTTTCTCGCAGTAAGAAAGATGGAAAAACCCTGTCTGCCATCAGAATCTGCTTCACTACCTTGCAAAGTTCCTTTTCAAAGAACTAGCATGGGGGAAAGAAGTTGTGGTTCAGAATGTCCCAAGGTCCTTTCCAGGGTGCTCAGAGAGATTTTTCCCCCAATGGCAGAGAGCTGAATAATTACAATGGTAGATACCCCCCACTTGGCAGAGGAGGTCTGCTAAGTCAGGGATCTCAGGATTCTCCTTCAGAGAAATCCTTGCAGCATCCCTGAAGCATTGCCTGACTGTCCATCTCTGGAGGCAGTCAGGGGATACTGTTCCTTGCATCTAAATGCCTGGTTAGCCTTCATGAATGACCAATGGGTCCAAGAAACGATATGCAGAGGTTACTCCATTCCCTTTTTAAACCTCCCCAAGCCAAAACAACACCTCTCCGATGTTTCACCCAATCAGAGAGAGGTGGCAGCTTTGGAAATCATAAAGTTGTTTTAAAAAAAGAGTCATCCAGGAGGTCCTCCTAGACCAACACGGACCAGGGATTTACTCACGGTTCTTTTTAGATGTTCATCGTGTTTCAGTGTTGCAGTCATGACTGTTGGGTTCTCCCCTGCTGGCAGGCAGTCCTCGGTCAGCCAGAATCCCAAAGTCTGGGTCCGGCGTCGACTGTTCAACCACGCTCTCTGACGTCAGACCGCCAAGAGTACAAAGCTGACAGCCGACGCCATCTTCTCCAGTCTTTCTTGCCGTGCGGTGATAGCAGTTCGCAAGTGCCGGTCGGCTGACTCCTGACGATTTTTCCTGATAAACTTCAGTCCGAAGACTTTCTTCTCCACTCAAAGCTAAGTACCCCGTTGGGGAAACTTTTTCTTGCTCCAGTCCGATGTCAGAAAAAGTTAATAATTGTATTTCATGTGGGAAGCAAATACCTCATAAGGATTTTCATTCTTACTGTATTCCTTGCTTAGGCTCTGACCACGACGTAGCTAGTTGTCGGTTTTGTGCTAGATTCAATCAACGTACAATTAGACGAAGGTACGATTTTGCTTTTCATTACTTCGGTAGGCGCTTTAACTACAAAATATCGTCGGATACGGTTCCGGCTACCGGCGTTCACAAACGTCGCAAGGATAAAGACAGGCCTCCGAGGTCCAAATCTGACGATAGCGCACAAGCGGAGCCAGCTTCAGGTTTGGCCGTTGTCAGTGAGGCACTTTTGCAGCCCCTGTCGTCGACCATTTCAGAACCGATGGCCGAAACAGACTCTCATGAGGAGCCAACCAGGCCTTTGAATATTTCTATTGCAGGACCTTCGGACAATGCTCCTTCTGATGGGTCCGGAGCCGCTGTGCAGGTACCGGCTTCCGAAGGGGTTTTCAGGCCTACTCAGCTTCTAATAAAGGCAAAGACTCCTTCTAAATCAAAGACTGCAACACAGGCCTCTTCTGAACCGGCTCCCAAGTCACAGAGACAGTTACTCAAGATGGCGGAGGATTTACTTACTATGATTAGGGGTTCACATCCCCCTCCAGATAAAAGGACAAGGCAGGATGTTTATTATGATTCCTCTGATCAGGCTTCTGTTTCTTCAGTTTCTTCTTCTGACCAGGAATATTCTTTCCCTCCTTATGAGGATTCTGATGCTGAGGAATCCATTCCTTCAGCTTCTCCCCCTGAGGATTTCTCTTTTGGGGAAACTTTGCATGAAATGAGGGAACATTTCCACTGGGAAGGACAGGAGTATTTGGAATCTAAGAAAAGACTAAGGGATTTTCTTCTTCTCCCCCAACATAGACCCCTGGCTATCCCTCCTGTTTTGGATATTGTAGATGATGCTTTTTCGGAGGCTAACTTGACCCCTGACGCTTTTCCTCCTGTAGATATTACAGGGTTCCTGATTCCCACCAGTTTTTATACAAGAACCCTTCTGCTGACCCTGAAACCATTTCTCAGGGTCCTAAGGGAGTTAAGGCCTCTTCTGCCAAAAACCCCATTCCCACTGAAAAGGATTCTAGATCTTTAGAAAGATGGGGCAAAAAAGTGTACACTTCTGCTACTTTATCCATTAGGGCTTTAAACTGTCAGTTTCATATGCTGAAATACCAGCAATTTCTCTTGTCTGTTTTAAAACAAAAGCTTACTTCCATTTCTGCCTGTGCAGATGATAAGGAATTACATGACTTATTGCATGCCACTGAACAAGTTGGGAAGCATGGTTTACACTGTGGATTTGATGCCTTGGAGGCTTCTTGTAGGGCTGCTGCCTCCGTCACAGTTATTAGAAGGCATGCATGGCTTAAGGAACAAAATTTGCCAGAACAAGTAAAAGCTAAATTATTGGATGCTCCTGTTCAGCATAATGTTTTGTTTGGATCAAAAGCTGAAGGGGTGATTAAAAAGATGGAGGATAAGGCGAAATCCATGCAAACAGTTAAAGATTTCTTACAAGTACAGCCACCAAGATTTAGCAGGAATTGGCCTTGTAAAAATTGGTCCTTTCCCACTTCAGACAGGCCTCAGAGGGGTAGATATAGACGCTGCCGAGGAAGGCCTCAAACACAAGCTTCTTATAGACCAAGACAGTGGACTGCTTCCACCCCTAGGGGAGGAGAGGACAGGTCACAAACTCATAGGAAAAAACTCAATGACTCCCTCTGTTGGGCTGCAGGAACTTCTTGCCTGGAATCCCCGCTCGGAGGAAAACTCTCTCTTTTTTATCAAAATTGGACTCATATAACCCTTAGACAAGTGGGTTCTGGATGTGGTTTCAAGAGGTTACAAATTCCATTTTCATACCCTGCCAAGGCCAAGCGGATGGCCAGACCTTCCAAAACATCAATGGACAGAGGCCTTAAACCAGGTGGAAGCTCTTTTGGCTATGAAAGCCATAGAACTGGTTCCACTTTCAGAGATGGGACAAGGTTTTTACTCAAGGCTCTTTCTAGTCCCCAGGAAGCAAAACTCATGGAGACCCATTCTGTATCTGTCAGTCTTGAACACCTTTCTAGAGATTCCAAAATTCAAGATGCTTACCCTACAGCAACTACTTCCAATGCTATCCAAAGATGCATGGATGGTAACTTTGGATTTAAAGGAGGCATATTTACACATTCCCATCAGGCAGGAACGCAGAAAATACCTCCGGTTCAAGGCCGGATCGAGGCACTTTCAATTCTCTGCGCTGCCCTTTGGATTGTCTACTGCGCCCATGGTCTTCACCAAATACCTGGCTCCAGTAGTAGCTTACTGCAGACTCAAGGGAATTCAAATTTACCCTTATCTGGACAATTGTCTAATTCAGGCAGACAGCAAGGATGTCTTACTCCAGCATCTAGAATTTGTACAGAACCTCCTCAAGTTCCTGGGATTCTCTGTAAACATAAAAAAGTCAAATTTGACACCCTCACAACGGATAACTTTTCTGGGTGCTCTTCTAAACACCACAACCCAGATGGCATTTCTGACATCCGAAAAACAATTACAGCTGGCTTCAACTTTCAAAACCTTGGCAACTTTAACTCAGCTATCTGCAAGGAGATTCCTGCAGGCTTTGGGTTACATGGCCTCCTGCATCCTTCTCGTACCATATGCAAGACTACACATGAGGAAAATACAGTGGTACCTAAAAAGGGTATGGTCTCAGCATTGCCACAGTTTAGACATACTGATCTCCATCCTTCCTTGTCTTCAAAAGGAATTCATTTGGTGGTCCAGGGCATGTACTCTAAACAAAGGGAAACCCTTGTCTGCCTCCTGCCACTCAGATTCTAACCACGGACGCCTCAGATTATGCTTGGGGAGCCCATTTTCAGGGCAACTGTCTGCAGGGCCTTTGGACAAAGGATCAGAAGCACCTGCATATCAATTTAAAGGAAATGTTAGCTGTTCAGAAAGCTCTAATGGCCTTCAGGAATCTTCTACAACCAGGACAACTGTTAATACGGACACACAACACCACAGTTTTGTTGTACATAAACAAGCAAGGGGGATCTCATTCCTTCCCCCTTTGCAGACTAGCCATGGATCTATGGAACACAGCTCTAGCTTGCAATCTGGGCCTTCAAGCTCAGTTTCTACCAGGGAAGCAAAACTTCCTGGCAGAGACAGTCTGAGCAGAAACCTTTCGGATCCACACAAGTGGATGCTGGACACCGAAATAGTCAGGATGATAACAGCAGTCTGGGGATGTCCTCACATAGACCTCTTTGCATCCCATCTCAATCATCAACTACAGAATGTTTGCACCAGGACTTTCCACAAAGAAGCTTGGAAAGTGGATGCCCTATCATTCAGTTGAGAAACCTCTCGGGATATGCTTTTCCGCCACTTCCTCTTCTTCCACGGGTATTATTAAAGATAAAACAGGACAAGCCCAAGATGATAATCTTGCTGGCCCCAAATTGGCCTCGACAGTTTTGGTACTCGACTCTAAAAAACCTATGTCTGGAGCCCCCTTGGGTTTTACCTCAGTCTCCAAACCTTCTGTCCCAACATCAGGGTCACGTTCTACACTCCCATGTCAGAACTCTCAGCCTGGCGGCCTGGTTAATCCAGGGCCTTTGATTTCTTCTTTCCTACCCAAGCAGGTTATGGATGTCATTTTAGAAGCCAGACGTCCTAGCACTAGAAAATCTTATGCAGGAAAATGGAAAAGATTTTGTTCCTGGATGCAGGCTCAGGATTCTGATCCTCTTCTTCCGAACATTCCTTTAATTTTACTTTACTTGACAGATCTCTTACATAAGGGTCTCTCTTTCTCTTCCATTAAGATTCATGCCTCTGCTATTTCTGCTCATTATAATACAGACTCTCCAATCTTTTCCCACCAGCTCATGAGACAGTTTCTCAGAGGAGCTAAGAACTTAAGACCTCCTAGATCTCCTCCCATTCCTGCTTGGGATCTCAACTATGTTTTGGAAAAACTAACCTTGCCTCCTTTTGAGCCTGCTGCTGCTTCTGACATCAAGTTTTTATCTTGGAAGACAGCCATCCTGTTAGCCCTAACCTCTGCCAGGAGAGTTTCAGAGTTACAAGCTCTTATGTCTGTGGAACCTTATATTATTTTTCATCAAGACAGGGTGTCTTTGTGGACTAATCCTACCTTCATGCCTAAGGTGGTTTCCAAAGTGGCTTTAAATCAAACTATCCACTTGCCAACTTTTTTCCCCACTCCTCAAAATAAAGGGGAAAGGATCTTACATTCCTTGGATGTACACAGACAACTACGTTTTTACCTGGACAGAACCAAGGACATCAGAAAATCAGAACAATTGTTTGTTTCTTATGCTTCAAGTTCCCAAGGTAAAGCCATTTCAAAACGGACCATTTCTAAATGGATTGCTCATGGAATCAGATTTTGTTATTCACACCATGGAAAGCAAATCCCAGGGAGTATACGGACTCATTCCACCAGAGCTGCTGCTACTTCTGCGGCCTTCCTCAGGGGAGTTCTTACCAAAGACATTTGGAAGCTGCAACTTGGAGTTCAGTGCATACTTTTTCTAAGCACTACAATCTACCTCTCTACTCTAAGTCTAGGGCAGGCTTTGCCTCTGCAGTCTTGCAGGGTCTTTTAGCCGCCCTTTCTACTTTATGACCACCTCCCTTTCATTCTGCTTTGGGATTCTACCCTACAGTCATGACTGCAACAGTGAAACACGATGAACATAGTACAGTTGTGTACACCTACCATAAATGTAGATGTTCGAGTGTCTTCACTGTTGCAGTCTGGGTTTCCCTCCCTCCTGTCCCCTCTTTTTTTTTATTTTTGTGTGGTTCCTTTTTTCACCATTCTTCTGAGGTGTATTTGCAAAGGATATGGGACCTTTCTCATTTTGGGACTCCTGACATCTGGGGCAAGAAAAACTGGAGAAGATGGCGTCGGCTGTCAGCTTTGTACTCCTGGCACTCTGATGTCGGAGCGTGGGTGAACAGCCGACGCCGGACCCAGACTTTGGGATTCTGGCCGACCGAGGACTGCCTGCCGGCAGGGGAGAACCCAGCAGTCATGACTGCAACAGTGAAGACACTCGAACATCTACATTTATGGCAGGTGTACACAACTGTACTTTCCAAAGAAAACAGGGGGGGACCTCAGTCCATACTGGACCTAACTTAGCTGAACAAATCAGTGAAATGTGAAATTCAGGATGGCCACGGTTCAGTCCATCCTTCCCTTTCTTCAGAAGGATGACTGGATGCGCTCTATAGACTTGAAGGATGCATACTATCATATCAAAATGAACAGACACTTCAGAAGGTACCTCTGTTTCAGGCAGGGAGCCAGTCACTACCAATTTTGTGCACTTCCATTTGGTCTCACCACAGCCCCCAGGGTGTTCACAAAATGCATGATAGTAGTTGCAGTTCACCTCAGACTGCAGGGACTCCATGTGTTTCCTTATCTGGTTGACTGGCTTCTAGCTGGCACCAACCAGGCATCTACTGATCCAGGCCAGGGACTTTCTCTTACAATTGGCTTCAGCCTTAGGGATCAGTATAAATCTTCCGAAGTCGTAATTGCAACTATTGCAAATGATAGATTTTATAAGAGCCCATTTGGACACAAACAAAACCCTGGCCTATCTTCCACCAAACAGGATTCTTTTACCAAGAATGCATATCAGACAAATGCTAGCAGTTCCAGTTCCTTCAGCAAATCTTGTTCTCAGGGCTTTGGGCTATATGGTTGCAACAATAACATTACTAGTGACAGCTCGCTTACACATGAGTTCTTCATTGGACGTTGTCAGTTTAGTTGTCCCTTCTGCACCAACCCTTGAATCGTCCTATAAGACTGTCTCAGGTGTGCAGAAATTCTCCGTTGTGGTGGCTTCACAATCCAGAAGTTGCACAAGGTCAACCGTTCATTCTTTCCTGTCCCATCGCCATCCTGACCATGGATGCCTTCCAGTTGGGATGGGGAGAGCATTACCTGGGATGGACAGTTCAAGGCACTTGGACTCCCCAAGAGACCAATCTGCATATCAACATCTAAGAGGTGAGGGTGGTGCTTATAGTGTTGCAAGAACTTCACACCTTTCTCCCTCTAGGGACAATTGCGATTCAAACCGACAACATGTCTGTTATGTGGTACATCAGCAAACAAGGTGGAACCAGCTCTTACCCCCTTTGTCAAGAAGCAATGAGAGTGTTGCAATGGGCTGTCTCTACCAACCACTTTCTAATTGCAAAGCACATTCCATGGGAGGACAACATACTAGAGGACAGGCTCGGCAGAGTCTTATTGATGCCCCACGAGTGGTCTCTGAATCAGTAAGTCCAAACAGAATTTTCCTCAAATGGGGTCAACCTTGCTGCAACCTCTTCACTTCTCCCCTCAGTAACAAATGCAACAGGTACTTTGCCCTGATCCCTTCACAGGGACAGTCACCAAGATATGGTCTAGTCCATGCTTGGCCCCCCGGTCTACTTTATGCATTCCCACATGTTCCTCTGATGCCCAAATATCTTCAGAAAGCATGCAGGTTGAAGACCAAAGTGATCCTCATTGCTCCCTTTTGGCCTTGACATGTCTCATTCACCTTCCTGTGGTCTCGTCTGATTTGCCCTCTGTGGATGCTGGAACCCTTTCCAGATCTTCTCTTACCTCTCAGGGCAACTCCATCAGGATCTTCACAACTTGAAATTAACCACATGGTTTTTCCAATTCCGATGATGGCTGTACAATCCAGGCTTTCTTCCCCTGTTCAGAGGATTCTGATTTTCTCCCATAAGACTTCTACCAAGAACATTTGTAAACGTAAGTGGAAAAGATTTTCCATTGTGGCCCAGCAGCATCACATTGACCCACTTGTGGTGCCCATTTCAGTAGTCTGATTTCCTAGCTGGTTTGTTTAATTCGGGGGCTTGTTTGTCTACTGTCAAAGTTCAGTTGGCAGCCATTTCTAATTTCCATATTGGAGAAAATGCTGGATCCTTAGCTTCTTCTAGGCTTTGCAAAGCTTTTCTGAGAGGTATGTTTCTTCTTCGTCCCCCATCAAAGGTCCTACCCCTCCATGGGATCTCGTGTTGGTTCTCTAAGCTCTGTTCTTACCTCCCTTTGAACCCACTGCAAAGTCAGATTTAAATGTTTTGTCGTGGAAAACCGCTTTCTTAGTAGCCATTACTTCTGCCAAAAGGGTGTCGGAGCTTCAAGCCTTATCTTCCAAATCCCCCTATCTTATTTTTCATAAAGACAGAGTTACTCTATGTACTAATCACTCTTTCTTACCAAAGGTCGCTTCAGTAAATACCATTAATTAATCCATTAACTTTCCTGTGTTCTTCCCAAATTTTCAGAATAAGGGAGAATATATATTGCACCTCTTAGACGTTCATAAACAATTGTGCTTCTATCTGGATAGAACAAAATTTTTCAGAAAATCTGACCAGCTGTTTGTGACTTTCTCAGATTCCAAAATAGGGAAAGCTGTTGTCAAAGTTACCATTGCTTGATGGTTGCATGATTGTATTTCTTATGTTTGTTCATCGAAGAATGTTCCTTTACCTAGGCAAGTCAGAGCTCATTCCACGAGACCCATAGCCACATCTCAGGCCTTTTGTTCTAGGTGTTCTTTGAAAGGCATTTGTGAGCCTGCTTTATGGGCAAGTTCTCACACTTTTATTTTGCATTACAAACTTGATGATATCTCCAGGAATAGGGCTGCTTTTGGCTCTGCAGTACTCCAGAATGTTCTTCCATGAGGCTGCCCAAATCTATGTAGTTGGGGACTCTGTCCCACAGGTTTGATGAAGACTGAACAGACAACATCAGATAAAGAAGTTATGTATTCACCATAAAGTTCCATCTGTGCTGTCTACTTCAGTCTTCATCAACCTTCCCTCCCTCCATCCCCCCTTCCTTGTGTCTGAAGGACCTGATGGATAGTACTAGGAACCTTCTTTCCTGTTTTGAGCTCCTGAGCATCCTTTAAGCTCTCTTATTAAAATATGTATATTTTTATACTGGGGAAATTAGCAGCAAACTCTATCTGAAGTATCTGGGAGGAGTGAGGGAGTATGGGTAGGGTGGGAGGCGCTTTAGCTTGCTAATGACTGAGTCGGTTCCAAGGTTGGAAGTGAAACCCACAGGTTTGATGAAAACTGAGATACAGGCAAGACAGATGGAATATTATGGTGAGTACATCTTTTTTTTTTTTTGGCTTCCTCCCCTTATTTTTTTTTACTCTTGGCCAAACTATGGTAATGTACCCATGTAACTTGGACTACTGCAATGGCGATCCATGTACTGAATATAGTACAGTTGTGTAAGTAAGCTTACCAAAACAGCACATGTTTTAATGGGTCACCATTGCAGTAGCCATTCCTCTCTCTGTTCCCCTAGGTTTTCTGCTTGTGCTTCTTTTAGGTTGCCAGAATATGCTTGTTTTCATCCTTTTTGTATATAGTTATAATTAACTTTGTTTCCAAGCACATGTACCCAGGGCTCTTTCCCCCTTCCTGGGTAAAAAAAAATGCTCTGAAATGTTTTATGGCTCCTGCTGCCTTTCATATGGAATGCTTTGTGTGCTCCATGCAACTGGAGTGCCTAGGAGGATGTCCAAACTCTGGAAAGCTAGTCAGTGCAGGGGATAAGATCCATATAGCTTAGACTACTGCAACGGTGATCCATTGAAACATTTACTTTTGTCATAAATGTCCTTACAGGACTGTACTTTCCATTTCAAATTCCGCCACCTCTTCATAGTGTCTTTACAAATACACTAGACGCACCCAGGGGGCTTGCTTAAAGGTTTTCAAAGTGCAGGGAATTTGGTCAAAAAAGACAAAGCATGTAAAAGAGAATAAAGTATTGTTTCTGGCTCTCTAATTATTCCATCACCTTTGGTCCCCAGGAAGTTTTCAAGTTTTGACAGACAGCACAACTGTTGTGTGATACAACAATAAATGCCAGCACAAAGTCTTATCCCATCGGCAGACTTGCAGTGCTGTCATCACAACCTTCTTTGTCAAGCAGTGTGCATTCCAGCAGAACAGCTTGTCAGATCACTTGAGCAGATCAATGGCAGACACCCACAAATGCATGTTGAACAGGGAGGTCTTCTTTCAGATAGTCCAGCAGTTGTGTACTCCACCAATAGATGTATTTGCATTCAGTTTGAGCCATCAGTCCATTTTTTTTGCTTTAGGAAGCCAGGGCAATGAGTGTCTTTTTCATTACTTGGAAAAAGGAAATTCTTATGCCTTTCCTCTTGTTCAAAGATTTCTCCCACAAAATTATTTTGGTGACCCCCATTTGGCCCAGATAACGTAGGTCCTATCTTCTCATTCAGCTGACAAAAGGCAATCACCACTTATTTACCCCACATAATGAATTTATTCATTCAACAAAAGAGCTCTCTCATTCACCTTATCTTGAAGTCTCTCAAATTTACTGTTTGGTTGATATTTGATTCTGTTTAGGCACCGGTTTTTTGAGGACATGGTAGTAAAGGAGGCTAGGAAACCTGCAACCAGAAAGCCATACTTATCTAAATGGAGGAGAGCTTCTGTTTGGTGCCAGAAAAGAGGATTGGATCCTTATTAGTGATACCCTTTATCCTCCCATACCTGTGTGAACTGCTCAGTGTAGGGCTGGCATGCAACCTCCATGAAGGTATTCTGTCAGCCATTGCAGCTTGTTATTCCTTTCTTTGTGTTCATAAGTCAAACAATTCCTAAAAGGCATCCCATATATCAAACTATGTAGAAACAACATTCATCCCCCTCCTTGGGGCAAGAATTTTGTGCTTGAAAAATTGACTCTACCAGCTTTTGAGCCTGCATAGTTTCTTTAAAATTCTGTACATAGAAAACTATTCTCATTGTTCTAACCCTATAAGAGTGTATGAATTATGAGACATGATGTAGATCCCCCTTTTTCTGGTTTTTCATAAGGGCAGAGTTTCTCAGAGCTTATCCATTATGCCTAAGGTTGTCACTGAAATACCTCTGAACCAATCTGTTCATCTTCTTGAATTTTTCCTACTTCTCAAAACAAAGGCGAAAAGATTATACACTTCCTTGATGTACATAGGTAAGTGAGATTTTATTTACACAGTACAGAGGAAATGAGAACAGCTGATCAGTTATGCATGTCCCCTGATGGTAAGAAGTAAAATCTTCGAGTATCTAAACTGTTTTCAGGTGAATATCCTTTGCTATCTCCTTTTACTATTCATTTCAAACCCTCCCCTCCATCTGTCCATCTGTCTTGTTTTCGTCTAGCAACCTACACTTGGTACAGAACTGAAAATGCATGAGTAAAGACTTCATTTTGGAATTGGGTAGAATTTGATAGTACCCTGGAGAGACAAGTGAAGCAGTGGTTTACAGGATTAGAGCTGGCCTCGTCAACCTGGGAATTGTATGAGTTGTGATCCTAGTGCATTTGATGCAAGTAACAAGATCCTGCAGCTAATTTATCGTTAAAGTACTAACATTCACATTTCAAAAATGTGTTAGTTTGTAGTAAGAATTGCAGCCTTCAGAAATAACAATACATTTTGTTGCTTAGATTGTCTGGCTTATAGGGGTCAAAAACTGTTCCTCCCAGTCTCTGGTTCAACCTACATGCACTTTGGTAGCTTGCTACCTAGGGACAGGTGAATATTATTGTTAAAATTTATTGTATGAACCTGCAAAGTTACTGTTTGGAGACAAGTAAGGATCGTTTGAACACTTTAAAGTTGCTGTTTATAGTTATGAGCATTATTTATAATCACCTCTTCTTAACTTCCTTAGATTTGATAATTTTGTTTGTACAATATTCACAGTAATGACAGTGTAACATGTTAGCTGTATCACCAAGTGTCCATCAATGGCCTTTGTTCACTGCCTCCTCAGTCTTTTTCTCTATTATGGCTGTTTGGTTTAATGAATCTGTTATTAACATAAAAGGTAGGCTTTAGTCAGGCTTCTTTTGCTGTATGCTACCTGTAGTGTTTCTTACACAATCACTTCTTTCACCTAATGCAAGTGCTGTGTTAATCTAGTTGAAATACCAGTCTTGGTGCTCTCCAGTAAATGTTGGTTGTTTTCAGTATAAGTGAATGCTAAGCAGAAGTTATATAAAAAGTAGAGGTTTGTAGGACTTGACGTTTAGACACATTTAGTGGTTGCTTTTAAACTCCCTAACGTTTGCACAAAGAATCTGTGTACCACCCCATGCTTTGGGTATATGTTAAACTCCTCATTTTTTTAAATGCCATGGAATTGCTTGCATCTGCTGAATAGCTGTGTATCAGGACCTGTCATTAATTTTTATAATAGTTTAGTTTGGGCTGATGCTGGCAGGTAATTTCATTCTGTAGGAGCATAGACTGACCAAGTCCTGCTTAGCATTTGTAATTTCTGCCATACCTGCAGGACTTCACAGAGGCACAGTGTCTTTAACTATCCAATTTATTTTTTCAAAATCAAGATTTTTCATTTCTTTTAATATGTTAGCCTGACAAACAGTTTAACTATTTTGCAGGCTGATGGTTATCGACAAGGGCTTGACAGACCTACTGTAATGTCTTTGTCTAGGTCTATATTGAAATTTCTAACAAAGCTTGCAAGACCTGTCCAATTCCATCAGTCTTGTCAGAAGATATTTGAGTCATATCTCCCTGTTAAAAGAAAAGACTACTAGAATGGGGTTGTGTTCCTTCAGTGTTACTGTTGATTACCAAATTTCTCATTGGCAGGCATTCTTCCAGTGCTTAGGAGAGGTTGGTTGTTAAAAGTAGCCTTTGGAAGAACAGAAGTAATCTGACACAATCATCCTGCGTTTGTTACTATTTGCCATTTTGAGAACCAGGTGCAGCTTGGTCATCTTCTGTTAAGGTAATTGATCCTTTATGCTGCCTACCCTGATCCTTGAGAGGGTTAACTTTTTTTTTTTTATATAATTTCTCCTTGCGCCTACCAGGTATTGGCACACCTGCAGTTAACTGGGCTCATCTTTCTCTGCTGGGGTGACTGCTGACATGGGAAATACAGCTGTCATGTTTTTCTGGTAGAAAACCCTTCTCTTTAGGAGCTATACATGCCGAAAAACGGAAAGCCCAAATGGATCGTTGCTCCAATGCCTTCTAACACTTCGACACAAGGAAACAAATCCAAATGAAAGGTCTCTCAAGTGTATCTCATTGTGAGGAGTATTCCGTATTCTCTCTCTATATGTCTTTCCCCAGGTCCCCAATAGAGCTGTCCACTGGCACAACTGTGTTCGGCACCCTCTCTGTGAAGCTAGTGCTTCGTGTCTCTGATCCCTGTAACTGACACATGCTCTTTGAGATTTAATTTTCACGCGCACACATGCACACACACCTTGGAAAGACTGGCACAGATTACCCACTCTACCAATTTTGCCCAGACTATAAGGCAGATTCACTGCCACCAGTCTGTTACTATAATGCTCTGAAAAGGGTATCCAATTATGCTGAGTAAAGTTAATATTAATACAAATGCTAATGCTGACCAAACAGGCTTTCAGGAGTGGCCACAGTTATTACCAAATAAATATATGCAAATACTCTCAAAGCTTAAATATTTTCTAAAAGGACTTGCCACAATGAAAAGTTTAAATAAATTTAATAATAAATAATAAAAGAACAAGAAAATACTTAATGTCTTTTACTGTAAACACCAACGTTACATACACAGGAAATATTAAAAATAACACAGCTGGAAAGATTCATATAGTTACAGAAAAACAATAAGTAACTACTCTCACTATATTTTCCTGACTAATCTAAAGAGTACTAGTCCCTGGTCACTTACTAGAGCAAGGCAAGATGAAGTAGGTGAGTGGTCAGGTTTCAAAAACAGAATGCTCCTGAGACTTCAGTCTCCTCTGTTATTGAAACATTATTTCTGTATAGAATGACATCACACACATCTGGTCCATCTGGCTTCTGGTTCCCACACTATCAATACCACTTGAATTTGCCAGGTGTTTAGCATCTGTGTGTTACCATACACACAGGTAGAGCTTGGTTCAGATCTGCTGCAGCTCCTGGAAGTCATAAAACAATTTCAGACTTCTACCCTCCCAGAGTATCAATTAGTTCCCTGCTAGATATAATAAAGGAGGCTTTCTAATACTTGGTTTCCCAGACATTTTGTCTCTTGCTGGAACCAGAACTGTAAGATACAATCTTTATGGCCTAATTTAATTTTAACTATTTTTCAAAGTTTGCTGCAGCTGGATTGTGATTAATCTCTTCTCTTCCAGTATCCTTCGCTAAAACACATATACTCAAACAGTTAAACTAATGCATGTACATTTGTTTGCTTTCCAGCAGTGCACACTGTTACATTTTCAACACAAGCAGCTCTATAAACACACGTCCAACACAAGCATCTGTACAAATCAGCTTTATATACAAATGACGTGACTCTGCAAAATTCCAGCTAGTTGTGCTGGCATATATTACACATCCACTGACCTACTTCTACTAGCATGGCTGGCAGTACCTCCTGTTGTTATAGTAGTATAAGAAAACTGTCCCCAGTAGAACTATTACTACTTGGACACACACCATACTAATGATTCTTGCATCTTGCGCCACCTGTTTTCCTTCACATTGGGTTCCCTGCTTCCCATTTCCACTTGCTGCATGTATGGGAACTGTCGCTTTATTAACTTGTTTGCTCTCATATCTTTTCGTAACTGACTCTACGTCAACCCTTATCCTTTCCAACAAGCATCAGACCTCTCTTATCCTAGACGTTGACCTACTTTTCCATTTCCTGGTGATCACTTTTTTTCTAGCAAGCAGTAATATCTGTACCATTTCTAGCAGCTCCACATTTACCACCTCTACAAACCCCAACAGAAACCCCTCTCTTGTCAACAGAATGTCCATGCCTGCAAGTACCCCAGATTCTTCCTTAAATTTGTCTAATACCTTACACTCTCAGAACATGTGTGCCCGATCTCCTGTCACCTCCTCCTCACATCTCCAGCAAGTACCGTCTGCTCTTAGAAACATTTTTTTTAACATTACCAGAGTAAAATAATGCAAATGAAGGCAAAACATCCTGAATTTTCTCAGCCTTTTTGATTTCCTGAGAAGCAAGCATATAGTCTCCCAGCAAACATGACTTATTTCCCAACTTATCTTTCATTCTTAGTTTCTAATTTCTTTTTTTCTGAATGAAGCAATCTATGCAGTTTTGTTATCCCCCTCTTGTCTGTTTTCTATAGCCCAGGTTAATAGGGTAGGATGCATTTCCTGGAGTACTGTTCTTCATTTTGTCTTGTTCATTTCTCTGTTCAAAGCCTAAGTAAAAAGTAAACCATTGCCCAACCCATGTTTTTATATTGTAACATATACCACAGGAGACTGGCATAGATTTCCTTAGGAAATATCTATGCACGTTTGCAAAATTTGATAGAAACTTTCTTAATCCAGTTTGCTTGCTTGTCAAGCTTGTTTTAGACAGCATTTTTTTTTGTATTTCAAATAGCACTTACTTTAAGTAGAAAAGAGATGTGGCTGTGGGGGACCAGGATGGCACGTTGGTACCCTCTTTTACCAACCTAGGTATGAGTTGGTGGGAGTGTGAATTATTGAGCTCACACATCCTGTTTAACAAAATTTTGTTTACAAGAGATGTATTGATTTGTTTTTTGTATGGGGAGATGAGTTAGATGAACTTGACAATTTTTTTTTTTCTGATTTAAGTGTGTATACTAACTTTCTAACCTTCATTTAATGGGGCTTTGGAAATTTGATGAATTTTTTTAGATCTGAAAATCAAAATGGATGTGGAGAACACTGCTTTTCATAGTAACATTTTTAAGAAGGTTACTTCTACATATAACTATTTATCATCTGACAGTCAACACGCCAGGTTCATGAAATGCAACGTTAGAGGACAGTTTATCAGGCTAAGTCACCTGTTTAGCAATGAGGATGAAGTTAGTTATCTCAAATACTTATTTATAGACAGAGGTTACCAAGATTCACTTGTGGATAGTATTATTTCTGAAGTAAGGATTTTGAGAGAAAACGGGTTTTCCACAGTTTTGTTAACAGGTTTAATTACTAACAGTCATACAAGCAAACCCAATAATATATCAATGACAAGAACTTTTCAACTTCCTATTTCTTTGGACACTAGCAGTATTCGAAAAGTTATTAGTAAGAATTGGAATATCATTTAGCTAAAATATTTATTGTGGTCCTGTGTGGTGCTTTACGGGTTCTGCTGTTTTGGCATTTATTGGGGTTTTTTGAGTGCAGTTTGGTTTTGTGCAGCTTCACTTTAGTGCTGGTTTTGCTTATTTCATTTTTTTGGAGGACTCGTTTGCCATTTCATGTTTTTCTTTTACCTCCTACTTTAAAATTCTCTCTCTTATTATTAACGGATCTCAATAACCCACACTTGTCTTATGCTGTCTCCATGCAGTAGATAATGTCACACATCAAGAGGTTTCTTGGTTTGATTCTCAGCTGGGGTGCCTTCTTTGTGGAGTCTGCATGTCCTCACTGTGTCCATATGGGTTTCCTCTGTGTGCTCTGGTTTCCTCCCACATTCCAAAGACATGCAGTAAGTGGATTGGACACATTAAATTGGTCATAGGTGTGTGTGTGTTTTGAGAAAGAACTACCATGGCAAGGCTAACCACCCGGCGGTGTAAACCTTGGCTTTAGATGATTATCACTGTTGAAGTGACACTTATGCAAAAATGAGAAAAGGGGGTTATGGTTGGATAAATTACCACAAAATGTTTCAGCAACTTGATCATTTTCTGGGGTCCTGCCTTGGTTTGACAGTGTAAGTAAGACATCGGCTACATATAGTGAGATCTTAAGTATATCCCCTTAACTCAGACCTTCTTGTTGTATTTTTTAGGGGTTCAAGGTACAGCACAAAATGCTGTGGAGACGGGACATCCGTGCTTTGTTTCCATAGTTAGAATGAAAGGGTCTAAGAGCATCCTCCCATTTTGATCTTAGCTTTGGAATTGTGATAGATATCCTTTAGTTGTTCCATAAATGGTAAAACAAATACCAGTGCCCCCAAAACCTATATAAATATTGCCAATCCACTCTGTTAAATGCTTTCTCCACATCAAGCAAAACTGATGCTACTTAACTAAAACAACAGAACATAAAACTAAACTAATGCTACCTACCTTTCATTTGCACAGGCATCCTGTATTATTAACAATATATGAATTACATTGTTGAATGTTCTTTCTGGGAAAATCCTACATCAGTTTAGATTAATAAGGTCAAAATGTATGGTAGTGAGTCTGCAGGTTATAATGTTCATATGTATTTAATAATAATTGATCAAAATTGTAATTGAGGAATATGATTTTGGAAGCCTCATATCTCTGCCATCTTTAGGTGCTATCACTATGACACCTTCCTTTCAAGACTTAGGTATCTGTCTCTTAGTTAATACTGGATTAAACTCCGATTTCCAGATTTTAATTATTCTGTCTGATCCAAGTCTCCAAACTTCTTAAGGAATCCCATCTAACCCTGGAGATTTAGCATTTTGCTATCTTATCTATTGCCTCTCTTATTTTCTTTTCTGTAATTTCCCTCATCAGACTTTCACCGCTCTCTCCAAAGAGAGTTGGTAAAAAACACTAGTGCAGATATTTTTCTATCTCCCCTATTATTTTTTCCACATTTCCCTCCCACTTATGAAGTTGCTTGTAATAAGCTCTGAATACATCTGGTATGCCTCACTAGGTTTCTTCAAAATCTCCACCCTCCTCTGCGCTTATTTCCCAAGCTGCCCTCTCCACTTTTTGCAGTCAGATTCTCCCTACCAGGCCTCTTGTAGCAGCCAGTGGATTGACTGCTTAGAGTTCATTAACTAGTGTCATCTTGAGTTTATATAAACTCATCTTCATTTCTCTGAATCTCTTCTTTTAATCACATAATATGATTAAGGCCCTCCTTGTCCAATTCAGACTCTAGGTTGTAATTCTCCGAGTCTCTGCATCTTATTTTCTCTCTTCAGGCTTCCTTTTTCTATATTTTGCTGTCTGTATTTATATATTAATTTTATTTTTGAATTCTTTAATTTTTGTCCAACACTACTGCAGTTGCATCTGTTTCCTGTTCCAGTAATTGCTGTATTACTTGTTTTAGCCACATGGAGAAACCCTCTACTTTCAGCAAGTAACAGGAGAACCTCCAGTAATATTGCTAGAAGCCTCTTGTTACCCCATTTATTTTCAGCTTTAACTGGAAATGGTCTAAAAATAATACTGGGCCTACGTCTACAGACTCTACCCTATCTAAATATTCCCTTGGGCTCAGGATTTTATCTATTCTGGACCATTTCTGCCATTTTGGCTTAAATAAATAGACCCTGGTTCTCCCTCCCAGTTAAATCTTTTCCAGAGATCTGACAACCCTAAACCTTTTAACAATATATTGAGCTCCCTGTTTTACTATGCCTTTTCATCCTTGCTCTGGTCTCCAACTCATCATCTTGCTATACCATATCCCCTATAACAAAGAGAATTCCTTCATAAAATTGTGTGATCATTAGCACTATACACCTCATTCATGTCAGTCTTGCCTTGGGTGACAAACTAAAACCAAAATAATTTTGTTTCCATCACATATACCCTTCCAATGCGTGAGGCATCCATCTTCACTCTCTGTGACTCCTCCTTCCTACAGCATTAACAATTGCTGTTTCAAAATGACCTTTCCTCATTTGTTACTTAGCCCCCCATATGTGGCCTGAGCTAGCAGTTTATAATCTTTATGTGGTAGATTGTTACTGTCTTCCTCTGACTGTTGTGTTTCCTACAATGCTAATTTTATCTTTTTTCAGTTTATTATAAGGCCTTTCCCTTTTAACAGGGTTTGTCAGTCCATTAACATTTCCTGTCAAAATTTGTACTTGTTCAGTCATTGTCTTGATGATGTTTTCCTAGTAATTCTAATACTCTTATGTGCTTTTCATAAAATCCATTCAAACCTTATAGTTCCCATGCCTCCTGCTGCTAAGCTTTCCTTTAATAACTGTTAAAAAAGTTTGCGTCATCATCTCCATGTTATACCTTTTCATGTTAACAACTTACTCAGTACTGATGCATGTCCAAGACAACAAATAGGGGGGGGGGGGCGGTGGGAGAGTACAACAAATTCTGTTGTCTCAAACCCCATTGACAACAGTATGTACATTTTTCTCTCTTGTGATGTGAAAGCCAAAGCCTTTTAGCAGTTAAACTGCTAGTCTGTTTCCCCTCAAAGCTGGAAGGTAGTGGTTACATTAAGCTATCCAAGACTGCTCTTAGTTGCCCCCACCCATCTCATATCTAATCCTAGTTCAGGCCCTTCTTTCTTTGTTCCTGAACATGTCTAATCACTTTTCTTGTCAGATACTAGTTGGTCCTGTCTTTCTTTGTCTGAGACTATTGCAGGGTTGGCTACACATTTGTCATATTTTACTTATTTCCTTCTCCCTTCCTCAGTCAGTATGCTGTCTACCCTGTGAACCTGCTGCCACTTATTTTTGTTAACTCACCTCAAATGTGCAAATAGATTAAAATATTTTAAATCAAAAGGCTAGCAATTCCCTCTTTCTATTCATTCAGGCCTCTTATCTGAAAGGGGCCATATCCCCAGCCATTATACAAACTCGTGATATGGGATCCTTGGTAGAAATCCCTGATGTTCTTCGTGTTTCACTGTTGCAGTCATCACATTTGGGTTATGTCTGCCTGCAGGTAGCCCTCAGTCGGCCTGAATACCAGAGTCATGGGGTTTCTGCATCGGATGCTGCCGCTTCGTCCATGATGTCAGGTCGTCAGGGGTATAAAACATGCAGCCGATGCCATTACATCAGCTTTTCTTGCTTTGCAGAGTCCGAAGCAGAAGCAGTTCACAAGTGCCGGTCGGCCGCCTCCTGAACTTTTCATTTTTCGAGTTTCAGACCTGAAGTCTTCTAAAAGATAAGTACCCCATTGGGGATCCTTTTTTCTTGCTCTAACTGATGTCAGAAAAAGTTAATAATTGTCTTGGCCCTGTGGAAAGCAAATATCTAACAGAGATTTTCATTCCTACTGCATCACCTGCTTTGGCCCAGACCACGATGTTCCTCACTGTCGGTTTTGTGCCTTGTTCAATGCCTGAACTATTTGTTGTCGGGCTATTTTTGTCGCTAAATTCTTTCGCTGTCGTTCTCCGTATTCAGAAATGGCTTCGATAAGCCATCCGACTACCGATCTTATGAAAAAATGTAAGGATAAAGACAGAGACCGCATAGGTCTAAAACTGCCGCCGACGTTTCCGTTAAGCTAGTCGCCAGTCTGCCGATACTCAGTGAGGCGCTTTCGCAGCCCCTGATACCACCTTCTACAGATTCGCAGCCCTCTACTGAGACCCATTTGGAGTCTGGTATGCCACAAGATGCTTCTTTGACTATGGAACCTACAGATGTCTCTACCTTGGATGGGTCTGGAGCCGCTGTGCAGGCACCGGCTTCTCTGGGTATATTCAGGCCTGCCGATGTTCATATTAAATCGACAGCTTCTTTTCAAATTAAAAATACCGAATTTCTCAAGCCCACAGTTCGCACTCCGCCTAGGAAACCGATGACTAAAGCTCATTCTCAGGCCCACATACCACCGAAACAAATGCTTAGAATGGCTGAAGACCTTATTACTTTAATTAGGAGAAGCCAGCCTTCCCTCTCAAAAAGACCAAGAACTGATTTTCCTTCTGATTCTTCAGATCACGAGTCCGATGACTCTGACTCTTCTGATTACCAGGACATACCCTTATCTACCTATGAGGATTCTGATGCAGAGGATTCCATTCCCTCTGCTTCCCCACCAGAAGCTTTTTCTTTTGGTGAAACCCTGAATACCCTTAGCATTTCTGCTGGGAGTGCCAGGACTACCCACAGTCTAAAAAGAGACTCAGGTAATTTTTAAACTTGCCTCAGCACAGGCCACTAGCTAGCCCTCCTGTTCTGGAAATTGTAGATGATGTCTTCATGGAATCCAGCCTTACCCCTGATACTTTGCCTCCAGCTCCCAGGAAACGTGACAGGTACTACAGAGTACCTGCTCCCACAAATTCCTCTTTAAGAATCCTGCTGCGGATCAAGAGACCATTTCACAGGGACCTAAACGCATTAAGGCTACAACAGCCAAAAACCCTACCCCTTCGGACAGGGATTCTAGGGCTTTAGATAGATAGGGTAAGAAGGTATACACCTCTGTTACTCTTGCCATCAGGGCTTTAAATTGCCAGTTTCATATGTTAAAGTATCAGCCTGGGACCTTAACTTTGTATTGGAGAAGCTCACGCTTCCACCCTTTGAACCTGCTGCTACAGCAGAGTTAAAATTCCACTCCTGGAAAACAGCTTTACTTCTAGCCATCACTTCAGCAAGAAGAGTGTCTGAATTGCAGGCCCTCATGACCGTGGAACCCTTCATTATCTTCCTTGCGGACAAGGTTTCTCTCAGGACTAACCCATCATTTATGCCCAAGGTGTTATCTAGTTTGGCTTTAAACCAATCCATTCATTTGTCAACCTTTTTCCCTAATCATCAGAATGAAGGGGAAAGGATCCTGCACTCCCTGGACGTGCACAGGCAGCTTAGGTTCTGTCTGGACAGGACTAAACCTTTCAGAAAATCTGACCAGCTGCTAGTCAGTTTTGCTACAGGGGCAGAGGGCAAGGCCATTTCAAAGCAAACCGTTTCTAAATGGATAGCACACTGCATCCATTTCTGGTACAAACACCATGGGAAACCTACCCCACAGGGGATCAGAACACATTCCACTATGGCTATATCAACCTCTACAGCATTTCTCAGGGGAGTCCCTACCAGGGACATCCTGGAAGCTGCAACCTGGAACTCTGTACACACCTTCACCAAGCATTACCACTTACCTATCTTTTCTAAATCCAGAGCTGGATTTGCCACAGCAATCTTACAGGGCCTGCTTGCCAGCCCTAATGCTTCTTGACTGCCTCCACTCATCCTCAGCTTTGGGAATCAACCCAAATGTGATGACTGCAACAGTGAAACACGAAGAACATAGTACAGTTGTGTACACTTACCATAAATGTAGATGTTTGAGTGTATTCACTGTTGCAGTCCTGGTTACCCTCCCTCCAGCCCTCTTACTTCTCTATACTTCTACCTATCCTTTTTGTTTGGCCATATCTTATAACATTGATATTTACTTTTTACTGGGGGTGTTCCACACCATGTAATTGCTTCCTATTTTGGGGGCTCCAGACATCTGGGACAAGAAAAACTGATGTAATGGCGTCAGCTGCATGTTTTATACCCCTGATGACCTGACATCATGGAAGAAGCGACAGCATCCGGTGCAGAAATCCCAAGACTCTGGTATTCAGCCTGACTGAGGGCTACCTGCAGGAAGATAACCCAAATGTGATGACTGCAGCAGTGAATACACTCAAACATCTACATTTATGGTAAGTGTACACAGCTGTACTTTGTTGATAGTCATTATATGTCATGTGCATAATATACCTCTTCCTCAGACTACAATTTCTTTACCTTCAGACAGAGGCTAAATTGTTTTCCTACACTGTATATCTAGGTTAATATCGTTAGCAGCATAACAGGCATTCACAAAACAATGACAGTAATTTTCAGTATGGTTCCACATTAAATGGTAATCCTTTTTCTCCAGTACAGGTAGCCCAACTAGTCTTTTGTTCATTGCAGTTAGAGTCAGTGTCATCACTCACATCTTCAGTTTTTAGGTTTTGTAAGATCAGGAGTGCCCTCCATATGTAAACCCCTCTGACTGTGCAACTTGTGACCGTATTATATGTTTATATTCAGAGCTTCTCTGTCATGATTTAGCATAAAGTTTAAAGACAAGTCTCCCCAGTATTATTTAGTTGTCTTTGGTCTGCCTTAGTGATCTCCACACTGGCTGTCCCCTTTTCCTCTCTTGCTGCAGTGATTGCAAATTATCTAGTCTCTCTTTTTCACTGCTTTAGTTTTGTTAAATAGTGGGATTAAGTCTCTAGAACTGTTTCCATCCCATCAGGGGTCATCTGCTTATTCTTTGAGGTCTCTATAGTCTGTTGCTGGTCTTTTAGGTGTCTGCTTACTGTTCCTCTTTTCCTGGAAAATTGTAGCCTTTTCTTTGGTAACAAAGGATTTTGGTGCTTGCTGAACAAAGAATCTTCAGTGTGGCTGGATATATCACTTTAAATTTCAGTCCTTTTATTTTATGTAACTTTTCCTGGGATAAACCCTTGAGTGGGTGCAGAGTGGTCCTGTTGTATTTCACCTGGTTGCCTGGCTGCCACATCCTTGCTAAAATCTTCTTTTTAATAGCATACATTTCAAAATGCATTATAATCAGCTATGCAGTTTTAAACTGTGTTTGATCAGGATACCAGGCTGTTCTTTATGCTCTTTCTACAATTCTTTCCTTCAGCGATGTGTGCCCAAGCATCCAACTGTTTGATGACCAAAGTTTTACAATCTCTCCTTTCAGGCATGCCAACAGTTCTAATATTTTTTTCATTTTACTCTTCCTGGTTTACCAGAGATACTTCCAATAAATCCATTATTGCATCTAAAGCCAGTAGTTTAGATTTGAGGAGTTTGTTTTCTTGCATAATGTTTTGTGGATAGTCAGACTTCTAAACAACTTCCTCTGCCACATCACTAATAGTTGCATCAGTGTCTTTTATATATTATTCCAACTTGGTATTTATTTTTTTTTCACTGCCAAAAATAAATCCTTCAGTGTCACTTCTCTTTTATCCTCCAGCAGTTTACAGTGAGGCTCATGGCCACCACTGTAATCTTTATCTGAAGAGTGTGCTGATTCCAAGGCTGAATTTCTGTACTTTGCTTAATTTTATTTTTCAACATTCAAATGCTGAAAACTTTTCTGTTATCTAGCAAAGCTGAGATCCTTTCACATCTTATACCTTTGCATTGGTAACTGTTTAATACTTTATATATCAAGCATGAACTGAGGGAGCGAGCACAAAGTGCTGTTAAAGGTGTTTGCACCATACTTGGAAGTTCCCACCTCTGCTCTCTTGTTCCATAGATGATGTGTGCAGTAGCGACTTGGTCTTCTGTGAAACCTTTGCAAGGCAATATAAGCTGGATGTTATCTGTGGGATGTTCCCATGATGATGTACACCCAGGAGGATTAACTTGAGACTCTGTTTTAAACTGGGTGGACCTCTTCTTATCTGTTAGGAAAGTTTGGTATTTAAGATAATGATAGATATGTAAGAAGGCCCATCATCTGTAGTGTATTCTCCCTCTGTTTCCCACCTGTACTGAATCTCATCTGAATTTTTCTTTCCAACTCTACCTCCTTATGCTTTCTTCCTTTACATTTTTAAAGTACTCCTAAATAAAATCTGGGGAAATTTTCTTTTTTGCTCACTACCATGCTATCCTAATGCTTTTGTAGCATTAGTTGTACTGGTTATGGAGGATGGGCCAACCTTTTTACAGATGTAACATTATGGTTAGCACCTTTTATACAGCTTTCTTTTCTGATTTATAGAGCAGCATTCCAGCAGAGCATATAGGTTTCTTTGTCCCGTTGTTGGATTTACTGTGAAGTGCAACTGTACCTACAGCACTAGCACTGAAGGATGATGCCATTTCATAGCAATTTCTAAGGTCAAAAGACTAGTATTTGGTCAAGACCCCAACTAACTCACGCACCTCTTATTGATTTTGTAAAATGTGTGTGTTGTACGGGTTAGTTACTAAAGGCATTTGCTTAGTTTGTGGAAAATTATACAAATAATTGTAGAGCTATGTAAGTTTAAAGTGTATTGTAGTCATATCTGTCTTTAGATTATTTGTATGTGTTGACAGTTATATTGAGTGTTCATAGGTGTGTACTAGGCTAACCAGTCACCAGTGCATACCAGAGGGTTCTGTGCTGGGCCCTTTACTGTTTGGAATTTATTTCTCAGAAGTCCAGGCAACAGGGACGGCCTGTAGCTGACCAAGATGATGTTCATTGTGCATACAGCTGCAGTCATAACAGATGGGTTTTCCTGCCATCAGGCGGGTCCCCGGTCGGCCGAATTCCAAAGTCTAGGTCCGGTGTCGGTTGTCGTCGCTTCCTCCCTGATGTCAGTGTGACAGGGGTATAAAAGATCCAGCCGACGCCATTTTCTTCAGTCTTTCTTTCCGCACGGTGCCCAAAGCAGAAGCAGTTCGCAAGTGCCGGTCGGCCAGCTCCTGAGATTACGAATATTTTTCAACCGAAGTCTTCTTGAAAGCTAAGTACCCCATTGGGGAAACATTTCTTGCCTCAGACCGATGTCAGACAAAGTTAATAATTGCATTTCTTGTGGGAAGCAAATACCGCATAAGGATTTTCATTCCCTCTGCATTCCTTGCCTAGGCCCAGACCTAGGCCTGTCGTTTTTGTGCTACATTCAACAGACGCACTATTAAGCGTCGGGCGGAGTTCACCCAACATTATTTTGGCAAAAAATTTTATTACATTATGTCGTTGGATTCTCCGACTCCAGTTTTAAGTAAAAGACGCAAAGATAAGGACCGACTTACGAGGTCCATGACTTCTACCGACACCACGCCAAAGCCGACTACAGGTGGTCCGGTTCTCAGTGAGGCACCTACGCAGCCCCTGACTACCGACGACATTTCATTGGCGGTGTCTTCTGTGCCCGAGGTCGCAGGCTCTTCGGTCCACACCCCGACTATAGATACCGAAGCCACTATTGGCGGTGAAACTCAGAGTTTAGATAGACCTGCCACCTCTCAAGGTGTCTACAGGCCTTCCTCTTCTTTTTCCATCAAGGCTTTCACTAAGTCAAAATCAGCCATGCATACTAAAAAACAAGCTCCACAGGGCCCTTCTCAAGGCCCCATGCCTAAAAAGCAGATGCTCAAAATGGCTGAGGATTTTATTACTCTTATTAATGGTTCTCAACCCCCCCCCCCCCCGGACAAAAGACCCAGAGTGGAGGAAGAATTCCCCCTCCTCGGACCAGGCCTCCATTATTTCAGAACATTCAGAAGACCAGGAACATTCTTACTCCCCTTTTGAAGATTCTGATGCAGAGGAGTCCATTCCCTCTGTCTCCCCCCCTGAGGATTACTCTTTTGGGGAAACCTTACATACCCTGAGGGAACACTTCCACTGGGAAGGCCAAGAGTACTCAGACTCCAAGAAAAGGCTTAGGGATTTCCTCTTGCTCCCTCAGCACAGGCCTCTGGCTATACCTCCTGTCTTAGACATTCTAGATGACGTGTATTCGGAGGCCTGCCTTAACCCAGATTCTTTACCTCCAGCTCCAGTCAAGCCTGACAGGTATTACTGGGTTCCTGACTCACACCAATTCCTATACAAAAGCCATGCGGCTGATCCAGAAACTATATCACAGGGTCCCAAGGGAATTAAGGCCTCCACTTCTAAAAATCCATTACCTTCAGAGAGAAATTCCAGAGATTTAGAGAGGTGGGGGAAAAAGGTTTACACCTCGGCCACCTTAACCACAAGGGCATTAAACTGTCAGTTCCATATGTTAAAGTGCCAGCAATTTCTGTTATCACAGCTGAGAAACAAAATGTCACAACCTGAACAACCAGACTTGAAGGAGTTGCAGGATTTGATACATAGTGCAGAACAAGTGGGTAAACATACCTTGCAATGTGGTTTTGATGCTTTAGAGGCCACATGTAGGGCTGCTGTTACAGGATCAGTCATACGTAGACATGCCTGGCTCAAAGAGCAAACCTTACCAGATCATGTCAAAGCTAAATTAGTAGATGCCCCTCTGCAAAAAGATGTATTGTTTGGTGTTAAAGCTGAGGAGGTATTAAAGAAAATGGAGAAGGCAAAATCAATGCAAACAGTAAAAGATTTCCTACAGGTACAACCTCCACGTTTCAGTAGAAATTGGCCTTCCAAAAATGGGTCCTTTCCAGCCACGGACAGACCCCAAAGAGGTAGATACAGGTGCCCGAGGGGTAGAGGGCAATCTCAAGGATCATTTAGAGGCAGACAATGGCAAACACCCACACAAAGAGGTGGTGAGGATAGTTCACAGCCATTCAGAAAGCAGAACCAATGACTTTTTCCTTTGCATGCCAAGCAAGGTTCAAATGGCAGCATCTTTAGGCGGAAAACTGGCATTATTTTCGAAAAATTGGCATATTGTCACAAAAGACAAATGGATTCTGGACATTATAGACAGAGGCTACAGATTTCACTTTCACACCCTTCCAAAAATGAGAGGCATGCCAAACCTGCCACACAATCAAAGGGCAGAGGCACAAAAACAAATTTCAGATCTCATGGACATGAAAGCTATTCAGGAGGTACCTGTACAAGAACAGGGTCAAGGTTTTTATTCCAGACTATTCCTGGTACCAAGGAAGGGAAAAGATTGGAGACCTATTTTGGACCTATCCATCCTAAACACATTTTTACTCGTGCCAAAATTCAAGATGCTCACATTACAGCAACTTCGTCCCATGCTGGGCAAGGAGTCTTGGCTGGTAACATTGAACCTCAAGGAGGCATACCTGCATGTCCCAGTCAGACAAGATTGCAGAAGATACCTCAGATTTCTTGCAGGTTCAACCTATTATCAATTCTCTGCATTGCCCTTTGGCTTATCTACTGCGCCCAGAGTGTTCACGAAATGCCTGGCATCAGTAATCGCCTACTGCAGACTTCAAGGGATACAAATATACCCATATCTGGACGACTGCCTGATCCAAGCAGACAGCAAGCACATACTTATGACACATCTGGCGTTTGTAATAATGTTGTTGAATTCTCTGGGATACACAGTCAACAAAAAGAAATCAAGGCTAATACCCTCTCAAACAATAATATTCCTGGGTTCCAGCTTGGATACAAACACCCAGATGGCCTACCTCACGCCAGAGAAACAAGGGCAACTAACTCAATACTTGAGAAAACTGGCAACTTTCACCAGGCTGACTGCAAGGAAAATCCTGCAGGCTCTGGGATTCATGGCATCTTGCATCCTACTAATCCCATGTGCAAAGCTGCATATGAGGAAACTTCAATGGTACCTAAAAAACCTATGGTCTCAACACAGCCACAGTTTGGAAACAGTAATATCACTAATTCCATGTCTTCAAAAGGAATTTTTGTGGTGGGCTCAAGCATGCCAAAGAAACACAGGTCTCCCATTCTGCAAGCCTCAAGCGAATCAAATCATCACAACAGACGCCTCGGACTACGCCTGGGGGGCGCACATGACAGATCGTTCAGGGCAAATGGTCCCAAAAAGAAAACACCTACACATCAATCAGAAGGAAATGCTAGCAGTAATAAATGCTATTTTAGCTTTCAAAGACCTACTGCATCCAGGCCAGTTATTGATAAGGATGGACAACACCACAGTAATGTGGTACATAAACAAATAGGGAGGTACCCATTCATACCCCCTATGCAGGCAAGCCATGTCTCTTTGGAACATGGCTCTGGAATTACAAATTGAGCTACAAGCACAGTACCTGCCAGGCAAGGAAAACACACTGGCAGACAACCTAAGCAGAAATATGACAGATCCACACGTATGGAAGTTGCATCCTCAAGTTTTCACAAAGATAACTCAAGCATGGGGAAGGCCAGACATAGATCTCTTTGCCTCCAACAGAAATCACCAATTGGCAAAATTCTGCTCAAGGACCTTTCATCCACAGGCCTGGAAAGTGGACGCACTCTCCTTCAGTTGGGCAACAATGACAGTTTATGCCTTTCCACCTCTCCCTCTGCTGCCCAAAGTTCTATTAAAAACCAGAGCAGACAGACCAAAGATGATTCTCATTGCTCCAGACTGGCCAAGACAACACTGGTACCCACTCCTGAAAAGCCTGACGCATTCCCCACCATGGATCCTGCCTCTAATGCCTCTTCTGCTGACTCAGCACAACTTTAAAACTATTCACAGTCAGCTGAAAACACTCATCTAGCCGCATAGAAGATTCCTTAAATTCACAACAGGCTCTACTTTCCAAGGAGGTGCAGGATGTCATTTTGGAGGCCAGAAGACCTTCTACAAGAAAAGCCTACTCTGCAAAATGGAAACGGTTTTGTGCCTGGAATGAGAAAAAGGGTCAAAATCCTGGAATACTGAATTTACCCCAAATATTACAGTACCTAGCTGAGATGCTACGCAATGGACTTTCATTCTCCTCCATCAAAATCCATGCCTCAGCCATTTCTGCAGAATACAACACTGATCCTCCTTTATTCTCTCACCCCCTCTTAAGACAGTTCCTCAGAGGGGCTAAGAATATTAAACCCCCAAGGAAACAACCAGCACCTGCTTGGGACCTCAATTTCATACTACAAAAACTGACCTTGCCTCCTTTTGAGCCAGCTGCTTCAACAGAACTGCAATACTTGTCTTGGAAAACAGCCTTCCTCCTGGCAATCACTTCAGCTCGCAGGGTTTCGGAACTACAAGCCCTCATGGCTGTGCAGCCTTTCATCATTTTCCATCAGGACAGAGTTACCTTACGAACCAATCCGTCCTTTATGCCAAAGGTAGTATCCAGGATAGCCTTGAATCAGGCTATCCACTTAACTACCTTCTACCCTAATCCTCAAAACAAAGGGGAAAGACTACTACATTCCTTGGACATTCACAGACAGCTGCGTTATTATTTGGACAGAACAAAGCCTTTCAGAAAATCTGAGCAACTCTTTGTGTCCTATGCTGCAGGAGCTCAAGGGAAGCCTATTTCCAAACAGACAATCTCAAAGTGGATAGCCCACTGCATATGCTCTTGTTACTCTTTTCATGGTAAATCTGTACCTGCAGGCATCAGATCTCACTCCACAAGGGCCACAGCTACCTCTGCAGCTTTCCTCAGGGGGGTTCCTACCAAAGATATTTTGGAAGCAGCCACTTGGACTTCCGTACATACCTTCTCCAAGCACTATCACCTACCATTATACTCCATATCTAGAGCAGGCTTTGCCACTGCAGTTTTGCAGGGCATCCGGGCTCCTCCTAGTTCCACCTAGTGCCTACCACCCCTTTTATAGTTTTGGGATTCTACCCATCTGTTATGACTGCAGCTGTATGCACGATAAACATAGTACAGTTTTGTACCTACCATAAATATAGATGTTCGAGTGCTAATACAGCTGCAGTCCAGGTTTCTCTCCCTCCTTCCCCTCTTGGGACAGGCCTAACAGCTAACACCTCCTCGTACAACCTGTTTGGGGTATTCTTTTATGGTGTATTTGCTTGCAACTACTGTTTTTTGATTATATTGCATTGCATTATTACATAATTTTATGTATTGCCTTCCTTCTGGGGGCACCTGACATCTGGGGCAAGAAAAACTGAAGAAAATGGTGTTGGCTGGATCTTTTATACCCCTGTCGCACTGACGTCAGGGAGGAAGCGACGACAACAGACACCGGACCTAGACTTTGGAATTCGGCCGACTGAGGACCCGCCTGACAGCAGGAAAACCCATCTGTTATGACTGCAGCTGTATTAGCACTCGAACGTCTACATTTATGGTAGGTACAAAACTGTACTTTCATCGTGTTACACTGCTGCAGTCATTACACTTGGGTTATCCTGCCGTCAGGCGGTCCCGCAGTCGGCCAGAGTTCCAAAGTCTTGGTCCGGCGTCGGTTGCTGTCACCTCCTCCCTGATGTCAGTGCGACAGGGTTATATAAGATGCAGCCGACGCAATTTTCTTCAGTCTTTCTTGCCGCGTGGTGCCCGAAGCAGAAGCAGTTCGCAAGTGCCGGTCGGCCGACTCCTGAGATTTTCATTCCGAATCCAGAACCAAAGTCTTCAAAAAAGCTAAGTACCCCATTGGGGAAACTTTTTCTTGCCTCAGACCGATGTCAGTAAAAGTTAATAACTGTATTTCTTGTGGGAAACAAATACCTCATAAGGATTTCCACTCCTATTGTATTTCATGCCTAGGCCCTGACCACGACGTCACTGGTTGTCGATTTTGTGCTAGGTTTAACAAGCGCACCATTAAATGTCGGTTTGATTTTGCCCGACATTATTTTGACAGAAAATTCAATTACACCATGCCATCGGAAGTTCCGACGACCGCAATGCATAAAAAGCGCAAGGACAAGGACAGGCATCCGAGACCCAAAACTGACGACTAGGCATCTTGTAGGCTGGTCGCCGGTTCTCCGGTTTTCAGCGAGGCGCCTATGCAGCCCCTGACGACTGCTTCCACAGAACCACAGACCGCCTCTTGACTCCCACGTGGAGCTGGCTGGGCCTTCAGATGCACTAGGTTTTCAGCTTTCCGATCCTAACCCTACAGAGGGAACCGAAGTAGCTGAGCATTCCACAGCTACAGAGGGTGTTTTCAGACCTACCCAGTTAACCATTAAACCCTCTGCTAAGTCTAAGCCCCCCTTAAAAGCAAAGAAACAGACACAACTCTCTCCAGGACAGGCTTCCATGCCTAAGAAACAAATGCTAAAAATGGCCGAGGACCTAATCACCCTGATCAGGGTGTCCCATCTCCCTCCTGATAAAAGGCCCAGACAGGATGCAAACTATGAATCTTCTGACCAGGTGTCCATTTCCTCAGACTCTTCCTCGGACCTAGGATATTCTTTACCCCCTTATGAGGATTCTGATGCTGAGGAATCAATTCCATCAGCCTCTCCGCCTGAGGATTACTCCTTTGGGGAGGCCTTACATACCATGAGGGAACATTTCCATTGGAAAGGCCAGGATTACTCAGAATCCAAGAAAAGGCTCAGAGATTTCCTTTTATTACCTCAACACAGACCCCTTGCTATCCTGCCAGTTTTAGATATTGTGGATGATGTGTACACTGAATCCAGTTTAAACCCTGACTCCTTACCCCCAGCCCCAGTTAAACCTGACAGATATTACAGAGTCCCTGACTCTCACAAATTTCTGTACAAAAGCCCTGTTGCTGACCCTGAAACTATTTCTCAGGGACCCAAAGGGATTAAGGCCTCATCAGCAAAAAACCCAGTTCCCTCTGACAGAGATTCCAGAACATTAGACAGATGGGGAAAGAAGGTATATACGTCTGCAACTTTAGCAACGAGAGCCTTGAATTGCCAGTTTCACATGCTAAAATATCAGCAATTTTTGATGTCTCAGTTGAAACAAAAGATGCTTCCAGATTCAGATCCTCCTAACCTTAAAGAAATGCAGGATTTATTGCATGCGGCTGAACAAGTGGGAAAACATACTTTGCAATGTGGGTTTGATTCCTTAGAGGCCTCCTGTAGAGCAGCAGTTACAGGCTCTGTCATTAGAAGGCATGCTTGGTTAAAAGAACATATGTTACCAGATCATGTTAAGGTCAAATTATTGGATGCACCTTTGCAGCGGGATGTGCTGTTTGGAGTTAAGGCAGAGGAGGTATTAAAGAAGATGGAGGATAAGGCAAAATCTATGCAAACGGTGAAAGATTTCTTGCAGGTTCAGCCTCCTCGTTTTGGCAGAAATTGGCCAACATAGAATTGGTCCTTTCCAGCCACAGATAGACCTCAAAGGGGCAGATACAGACGTCCAAAAGGCAGCGGTCAGATACAAGGCCCTTACAGGCCTCGACAATGTGGTACACCAGGCCAGAAAGAAGGGGAAGACAGGCCTCAACCTTATAAAAAGCAGCCTCAATGACTTTCCACTGCAGCTGCCAAACAGCTCTCTCTTGGCAGCCCCCTTAGGAGGAAAACTGGCACTTTTCTATCACAACTGGCATTGCTGGGCAAGAAAGCTTGGCTCGTGACTTTGGACCTCAAAGAGGCATACCTGCATGTCCCTATCAGACAAAACTACAGAAGATACCTCCGATTTTTAGCTGGTTCAATGCACTATCAATTCTCTGCACTGCCCTTTGGCTTATCTACTGCGCCCAGGGTCTTCACAAAGTGCCTGGCACCAGTAATTGCATTTTGCAGGCAAAAAGGAATTCAAATTTATCTATACCTGGACGACTGCCTGATTCAAGCAGAGAGCAAGGACATTCTACTAAAGCATCTGGCGTATGTAAAAAAGTTATTAAGTTGCCTGGGGTACACAGTAAACGAAAAGAAATCAAAACTAGTGCCCTCACAACAGATAATATTCCTGGGTGCCAGCTTGAACACAACGGCCCAGATGGCTTATCTCACGCCAGACAAGCAAGGACAACTGATTCAATATTTTCATTTAATGGCAACAAAGACCCAACTCCCTGCAAGAAAAATTCTGCAGGCCTTGGGCTACATGGCATCTTGCATACTACTAATTCCATATGCCAGACTGCATATGAGGAAACTACAATGGTACCTAAAGAACGTATGGTCTCAAAACTGTCAAAGTTTGGAAACAGTTATACCACTAATTCCTTGCCTACAACAGGAGTTTCGATGGTGGGCACAAGCTTGTCACCTCAACAAGGGACAGCCTTTCACTCAACCCACAGCCAGGCAGACACTGACAGCAGATGCATCGGATTATGCCTGGGGAGCACACATGGCAGGAAAATGTATCCAGGGCGAGTGGCCCACACAGCAAAGACATCTCCACATCAATCAAAAAGAGATGCTAGCTGTACAAAATGCTATTATAGCTTTCAAGGACCTGCTACATCCAGGACAATTACTACTAAAGACAGACAACACCACAGTTATGTGGTACATAAACAAGCAAGGGGGCACATACTCCTACCCTCTGTGCAGACAAGCCATGACCTTGTGGAACACAGCTCTAAACTACCAAGTTCATCTGCAAGCACAATTCTTGCCAGGAGAGAAAAACACACTGTCAGACAACCTAAGCAGAAACATTATGGACCCACATGATTGGGAACTGAACCTACAAATATTCAGAATAATAACACAAAAATGGTGGAGCCCGGACATAGATCTGTTTGTTTCCCCAAAGAACTGCCAATTACAGAAATTCTGCACAAGGAGCTACCATCCACAAGCATGGAAAGTGGATGCCCTCTCATTCAGCTGGAAAAAAATACAAGTATACGCTTTCCCTCCTTTACCTCTCCTTCCAAAGGTACTCATAAAAGCCAGGCAGGAAGAGCCAAAAGTGATCCTGATTGCACCACACTGGCCACGCCAGCACTGGTACCCAATCTTAAAGAACTTAGCACAAGAACCACCCTGGATTTTGCCTCAAATCCCACAGTTGCTGACACAGCACAACAATTGGATACTTCACAGCCAGCTAAAGACCTTAAATCTAGCTGCATGGAAAATTCTTTAGTCAAGCAAGCAATGCCTCTCTCCAAAGCTGTTATGAATGTCATTCTGGAGGCCAGAAGGCGTAGCACCAGGAAAGCATACTCGGATAAATGGAAGAGATTCTGTGCCTGGAACCAAGCGCACAGCCTTGACCCTCTTGTCCCAAACATTCCTCAGGTACTTCAATACTTAACTGAGATGCTGGACAAGGGCCTCTCTTTTTCATCCATCAAGATCCACGCCTCAGCTATCTCTACTCATTACAACACAGATCCACCAATTTTTTCTAATCCTTTGATCAAACAGTACCTGAGAGGGGCTAAAAACATAAGACCGCCTCGTAGAGCACCTACACCAACTTGGAACCTCAACTTTGTTTTGGAAAAATTAACTTTACCTCCTTTTGAGCCAGCTAAGACAGCAGAATTAAAATACATCTCTTGGAAAACTGCTCTGCTACTGGCAATAACATCAGCATGAAGAGTTTCAGAATTACAGGCACTAATGGCAGTGGAACCTTTCCTCATCTTCCACCAGGACAGGGTGTCTTTAAGAACTAATCCTACGTTTATGCCAAAGGTGGTATCAAGTGTGACTCTAAACCAAAGTATTCACTTGGCAACTTTTTATCCAAAACCACAGAACAAAGGGGAGAGACTGGTACATTCTTTGGACATTCACAGACAGTTACGCTTCTACTTGAACAAAACCAAAGCTTTCAGAAAATCTGAGCAATTATTGGTAGCATACGCTGCAGGAGCACAGGGAAAAGCCATTTCAAAGCAGACTATTTCAAAATGGATAGGACACTGTCTACATTTCTGCTATACCCACCATGGGAAACCTGTACCTAGCAGCATTAGATCTCACTCCACCAGGGCAACAGCCACTTCAACTGCCTACCTCAGAGGAATACCTACCAAGGATATATTGGAAGCAGCAACATGGAATTCTGTGCATACCTTCACCAAACATTACCATTTGCCTTTATACTCCAAATACAGAGCTGGCTTCACCACTGCTGTACTGCAGGGCCTTATAGCCACCCGTAATGCCTTATAGATCCAGCCGCCCTACCTCAGCTTTGGGAATCCACCCAAGTGTAATGACTGCAGCATTGTAACATGATGAACATAGTACAGTTTTGTACCTACCATAAATGTAGATGTTCGAGTGTATACACTGCTGCAGTCCAGGTTACACTCCGTCCTTCCCCTCTTACTTTCTGGTACTTACCTAGGTCATCTACCCTTTATTACCTATGGGGAGTATTTGCTGGTAACTAAAAATGGTTGTTTGCTTTTCTTTTGTATATTTTACTAACAATTTGAATTGCCTACCTATTTGGGGGCACCTGACATCTGGGGGCAAGAAAAACTGAAGAAAATGGTGTCGGCGGCATCTTATATACCCCTGTCGCACTGACGTCAGGGAGGAGGCGACAGCAACCGATGCTGGACCAAGACTTTGGAACTCTGACCGACTGCGGGACCACCTGACGGCAGGATAACCCAAGTGTAATGAATGCAGCAGTGTTTACACTCGAACATCTACATTTATGGTAGGTACAAAACTGTACTTTTGCTGACTATTGCAAATTGGGAGCAATCATTGAGTCCCCCAAAGATGTTAATATATTGAAGAAATAGTTAACGCAGAGAAATGATTGGTGCCAAAGCCACAAATTAAATCTAAATGCAGAAAATGCGTTATTATTCCCTTTGGGAAAGCTGACATCCCTGCTAATTACATTATAGACAGTAGCACACTAAGTGTAGACCCAGTGGTATGTGATCTGAGTACTCAGGTTGATAGCAATCTAAACTTCAGCCGTCATGTATCCACAGTAATAAGGAAATCCTTCTGTGTGGCACATATAAGTAAAGGCATCACATCTAGATCTAAGGTTCATAGCCCATAGGATTAACCTGGCATTGTGCCACCTGACCTTAGTTCCTAGTTTCTCTGTCGAGTAGAGCCACTGGAGTGATCCCCGGGGTGAATTTTCTTTTCCTCTTCCACTCGTCAAGATTTCTCTTGAAGAGGGTCAGTGAGGTGCTCTGCTTGACATGTATGGAAAGTTTATTCAATAGCATGGGCAGTCTCTGGGTTATGAACCTGTCCCTCCAGTATGTTCTGTTGATTGTGGTAATGAGGATGAGGTCTCTGGAGTGTGTGGTACAGAGGGATTGGGATTTCTTTAGATGTAGCATTTCTAACAGAGCTGGGTCAGACATGGCTTTGTAAGTCAAGAAAAGATCACCTGTAAGTAGGCGATATGAGACGGAGAATAGTTGGGAGTTTTTTGAGTCTGTCCATATAGGACAAGTGTTTAAGGCCTAGGATCCTTTTTGTGAGGTACTTTTGTGGCCTATCCACTTGTTACAGGTGTCTAGTGAGGTACATGCCAAATGTGGCATAATGAGGGAAGAGCAGAGGGAGACAATGACCTCTTTCTTCCTGGATGCAAAACCCTTAGTAATGAGATGTGCTACATAGAAGGACTTTCTGACCACAGTGGCAATGTGGTGGTCAAAAGAGAGGTTGCTGTCAACCTGTGTCCAGATCTCTTATAAGACCTTCTGTGTTCAGTGGACTACCATCGATGTGGTAATTCAAGGGAACTGGGTTTTTCCCAAGGGGGATGACTACACATTTTTTTGGCATTGAGCTTAAGGCCATGCTGCTGACACCAATCGTTGGTCTCAGTGAGGCCTTTCTTTGGGATGTTAACATCACTTGGGGAATTATTGACTCCCAACTTGCAATCATCTGCGAACTTTGTCAGCCAGAGTCCCTTCATGTTGGCCTGGACTTCAGAGAAGTAGATACCAAACAGGAGAGGACCCAGGACTGAACCCTGTGGGACTCCACTCATGACTGGTTGGAAGTCTGACTTGGAGTCAGCTACTTTCACATGTAATGTTGTAATTCCATTTATACTCAACCCTCATCAGACAAATAATTGAGTACAGTGCTTCCTTTTGTTTGTACCTTACCAGATGCCTGCAGCAGCTGGAGAGACTACAGAAGTTTCTCACCAAGAAAGTACAGGGTACATAAAACAAGTGATGTGCAGAAAAAAACTGAAAGCTCTGTCAATGTATTCTGTCTCCTACAGGCTTCTAAAGGGTGATCTGTGCCTGGCTTACAGGGTAGTCTGTGATCTGGTCCTGATGAATATGCTACACATTCATAAATCAAACTGCATGAGGGTCACTCGCTCTAGGGATCTTAACCTAGCCTCTGATGAACAAATCATGCTGGAAAGATAGATACATATCCCAGAGCTACCACTTATCTGGAACAAGCTTCTAATTCACGTGAAACTGAGTCCCTTCCTAGAAGGCTTGCAACAGATGGGACAGAGACAAGACAGAAGACCTATGTTTGGTGTAGAAATTCCAGATGATATGTTGGGTTGGCCTGGATCTGACCTCAGCACCAGTCCTGAAGCTTTTTGGTTCCAGGGCTCTGACTTCTCCCCTACCCATAATTCCATGAACTGTACCTTAGTACCCCAAATCTCATTTGCTGCCTGAAGTATTCAAATACGTTTTTTGAGGGTTACAGTCCTTTAAGTATAGTTTTTGCACAAGCTTCACTGTTTTCCTTCTCCTCTACCGAGAGAAGCTTTTCTCTCTAGTTAACTTAGTTTAATAAGAATAGGATTTTTGTCTTAGAATTGTAGGGCGAAAAAATTTTTTTTTAACTGGATTATTTATGGTGTGCTTTGTGACTACATAACTGTTTATAGATATTATATGTGGTGTTTAGTGTCTTAGCATAGGATTAACATATTGTGTGCTGTGCTTTTTTTAGGTAAATAAAACTACTGATACTAAGTATGGCTATGAATATTTACTAGCATTTTTGCCTCGGCAGTTTGGATCCTGGCTGACAGGCAAGGGTTCAAAAAGTGTGAAGAGTGCAGGCACAAGCTCCCTTCCCAGGACCCACACTCCTTAGAGGTTTCTCACCAAGAAAATTCAGGGCCTACAACACATGACCTACACAGACAGACTGAAGGCCCTATCACTTTCCTCAGTATCGTATTGACTGCTTAGAAGCAACCTGTGCCTGGCCTAAAGAGCAGTCTCAGACCCTGCCTTGATGAAGCTGCTGCACATCCGCAAATCCAATGGGACAAGATTCATTCACTCTAGGGATTTTAACCTAGCCTGCAATATTAACAGGACATGTTGGGGGGACAGGTTTTCAGTCCTCTGGAACAAACTCCCAATTCATGTAAAACAGAGGTCCTCAATGACCCTATTTAAGTGTAACCTGGACAATTGGATAGGAAACCTTAAATTTACACAGGGGGTTTCACTTATGTTCCTCATAGATAGGGGCAGCCGGTGCTGATCTTAGATTCACACACAAGCATAGACTATATATGTCTTGGGCCATAGGGGAACAAGGGTATAACATGGCTAGGCTTGTAGAGACTTTAGGGACAATAGCCTGGTAACATCCTATGATCTTATTGCTTGGGTGCTACCCATCTCAACACTCAGGGTTAGGCCTGCTCCTCCTATAGCTCCAGGGCTGTTCAGACTAGGAGGCAAAAGTTAATTGTTAAGGGCCTTCTCCATTAAACAGGGTCTGCCATCCAAGTCTTCTTCCTCTCACATTGGGAAAGACAAGAAAGCTAAGGACAAGCAGAAAGAAAGGAAGAAAGACAAACGTTGGGATAAAGATAGAGAAACATCTAAAGAGAAGCCAGTATAGGACAAATCTTGCAACAGATTGCAGGATCCGACACTTGTGTCTGGTTCAGATCTAAAGATTCTGAGATGTTCATAATCGTCAGTTCCTCGGGTTCGTCCATTGCTTCCACAGTCCCTGTTTTCCTCAAACTTGGTGAGTTTGAGTGGTGAGTCCCAGATTGCACTCACTGAACTTTTTAGTAAAGGAGGTACTCTAGGCCATCTTCAGTAGCATCTTCTTTCCAGTCATCTAGAAGTCTGATTGAACAGGATTTTGACAGGATGATAAGGACGTGTCTCAGAACACAAATTTAGCTCAGGGTTCTTTCTGTACTGTCGTCTGGGATCATATTGAGTGCTGGACCATCTGCTCCCTTCACTATTTATTTTCTGGGTCTGGTCCATCCCTTGAACCCGGCTATCTGGGATATGATCTGTCCTGAAGCACCTTTGCTGAGCTGGTAGTACAGGTTACTTCAGCTCTGACAGGTTCCCTTCCTCTTTCCTCTCTGAATTGCTCAGATCCAGAGGAGACTCTGAGCCAAACCTTTGGTGCCGTGGCTCCAGGGGATGGGTCAGCAATGAAGTTATCAGAGTCATCTCTTTACCTTGGCTGTTGTAAGCTTAAGATTGAGATCAGCCTTTGGGTCGAGTCCTCTCATTTCCAAGACTTCTGTCCTGTTGAAAGGGGTTTGACAGGGATGATAGTGTCCTTGACCTTCAAGGCTTTTAAATCGGTCCTTTTAATATCAGAAAGATACTTCCATCCAGTTTGGTTCCATCCGTACCCTGACTAGAGTCTGCTTCTGCTTCTCACCTTCCTGTTAGACACAGGCTTTTCAAACAGCTTGCTGCATTAACTACCTGTCTGATTCAGAACCTTCCGACTCTCTCCCTGAATCAGTTCATAGAAAGCAGATGTGCAAACAAAGCACTTAGGCTGTTCTCTGTTAGTGAAGTAGGATAAAGTTGAAGGTTCCCCTGGATCCCCTTCTGAAGACATCACTTTTAGCAAAATCCTTGAATTGATGACGTTGAGAGGCAGATAGTTCGCTATTAATCCTTCTCCTGATGAGTCCATGTTCCTTGAAGCGTGCTCATCTTCACCTTGGGTGGTACTCCCATTGACCCACTCATTGATTTGATGGTTCATCAAGTATGGAAGGACTCTGAGATGATGGAGCCTGTTCTTAAACCGAATGAAATCTTAGCAGCACCAGCAGACTGCAAACACTGGAGTAAAGGTCCACCAGTGGATACTATGATAGTAGCAACTAACCACCACTAACTGAAAAAAGCCCCTTGGTCCATCCCCCAAACAGGAGTCTAGGGTCATGGGGTGCTTTGGTGGCTTTTGCACTTCAAGTGCTGAACTACTTAGCCTATGCCACTATATGTCAGAGAGACCTGACCAGGGACATTTTCAAGTGTCTCTCCAGTATTCTGCCTTTGGATGTCCAATAGATGGTGAAATCCCAGCTTTCAACCCTCCAGTCTATTTCTAACATAGCCATGCAGCTGCATTCTAATACAGCTGATGGCATGGCCAGAGCAGCAGGCACACCAACATTACCATCTGCCAACATGTCTGGATGCATCTGTGCGACTTAGCGGAAAGCTTCAGGATGTCTTTCATTAATGCCCTATTCGATGGGTCTACCTTGTTTGGACCAGAAGTGAAAGGCACATTGACTAGGAGTCAACAGGATGATAAGACACACACTGCAGTTGGAATCCACATCTCCACTCCCCAGAGATCCTATTCTAGGAGTCAGAAGGCTGGAAAGAAGATGTGGTTCCAGAAGTCACAGAGCTCTTAGTAGGACACTCCTCGTGACAGACACCCTCATTGCAAACGAGGAGGTTTCAGTAATGGATGTCACTTGAGGCTGACCATAAAACCAGGGCTTTCACGGTTCATTTAGCAAAAAACCTTTAGAGCATCTCTGAAGGTTGCCCAACTTCTGCATTCTGGAGTCAGTCAGGGGGCACTTGTCTTTGCATCCGCAAGCCTAGCAAAATAACTACAGATGTCCTTCTGTATCACTGTTGCAATATTCTTTACAGAAGGGATCTCCTGCCAAGAATAGCCCAATGTCTGGTCAGTATACCAAAGCCTTAGGTTTTCAAGGACATCATATGTCACACGTATGCTCCCCGCTCATGGTATAGGGCATAAGGGTGATGTATGGACGTACATACCTCAGAATTTCTGTGCCACCAGAACGATCACCATTATCGAATGTCAGCCTGAACACCCTCCTGCTGTGCTGGTTACCAAGCTGTTTTTAGATAAATGCCCTGTTGGGGTTTCTTCACTCCTTTTTTCAATTTTGTATTGTATTTGTGTTCATGTCATCCAAGAAGGGAAAATGCAAGTGTGGGAGGCAGATTTCCCATAGAGAACATTATGACCAGTGTCTTTTTTCTTAGGTGCTTCCCACAACCATATGCAGTGCTCTGTCTGTCAAGCATTTGTCCCTAAGACCCTACATAGTTGCTTAGGTTCCTTGTACATATATCTTGAGAACCAGCAACTTAAACTGTTGGCTGAGGATGCTGTGGTGGAATCCTCCCATCCTGAAGGCCAACTGTCTGTCAAGAAGAAACCAAGAAGCCTAATCATGATCCAGTTGCTGTCCAGGCACCCTGAACATATCTCTAGAAGCTAGTGAAAGCCCTGAACACCGTTTGGGATTTATTTACAATGATCCTGTCAGAGTCCAACATGGATCCAAACTCTCGCATGTCCTTGGAAGCTTTTCCAGTATCTGTTCTGGATGTTGAGGGGGGACCTCAGCTGATTATTTTCTAGTGAGCAAGGGGGACTCCTCAGATTTTAGTGAGGGAAGAAATCCCTACTACAATTACTGAATCCCGTCAAGGGTTTGAACCTTGTAGGGTCATAAGGGCTGATATCCTGCTCAAGAAATAGAACACTAAACATATTACATATGTTGCTAAAGATTCCCAGCATGAATGGCAGGCTTTTCCTCAGGGTCTGTTCAGTGCTTTAATGGTCTTGAAACCTCCTTAAGGTATTTTCATCCCTGCCCCTTGGTCTTCCACCCCTGTTAAAAGACCTAGGAAATTGGATTCCTTAGCTAACAGCTTGCATTCTGGGGAGGCTTACTTCTCTCAAATTCCATCCCTTCTAGACTTCGGTTTGGTGGAAAAAGACTCTTTGAGCTTAGCCCCCCCCTCCTTGGAGGAATTATTCTTTGGGGATACTATTGCTGGTATGATGGAATATTTTAAATGGGATTGCTCCCAGGTCACTGACATTCAAAACAGGTATTATGAACTTTTACAGATGGACTCTTCTAAGCCATCTGCTGCTGTTCCTGTTTTGACAGCCCTTTTGGACACCTTTACTGCTGCCTCTGTAGCTCCTGATTCTCGGCCTCCAGCGCCTAAGAAACCTGACAGGTTCTACAAGGTGCCTGAGAATTTCAAACTTTTGTATAAGTGCCCTTGTGCAGATCCATCATTAGATTCAGTTTCCTCTGATAAACATTCTAAGCTATTGCCATCTACTAAGCTTTTTTCTTCAGAAAAGGACAGTCAGGCTGTATGTTTTCGCTCTTCTTTCTCAAGTAGCTAAAGTGGTGTCTGACCTTCCTGATTCTGATAGAAAGGCTTCAGCTGTTTCCTTGTTTGGGTCCACTTCCCAGGTTGCCTGTCACTTCATAAAATGTAGCTGTGATGCAGCTGGTGCCTCTTCCAGGCATTATTCCTGGCTATGTTTTCAGATTTTACCTATGATATTAAAGCTAAGGTTCTTGATGCCCCTCTGGATAACAAAAATCATTTTGGGACAGCTGCTGATGACCTTTTAAGTCCCCTCTAGGATAAGGGCAAGGCCTTGCAGGAACTCAAACATACTTTTGTCTTCCCTGTCCCCAAATTCCAGAAGAATTACCCTTCTAAGTCTGCCTTTGTTCATAGACATACATGCCTTCCTTCTAAAGGTAAGAAAGGATCTAGGTGCATTCTTCCTGGCAAATCCACTCAGACTCCATCTCAGAAGCCTTCTTTTCAGGACAAGCCTGTCTCCATTTGATGTTTTGCCTTCCCTTCCCCTTGGCCAGTTCAATTGGCATCAGATCATCATAGACTCTTGAGTGCTGTCTGTCATTTGTCAGGGGTATTTCATGGTTTAGAAATCCCTCCCTCCCCTTTTTGGGTATTCCTCAACCTCCTCTAGAACAGCTTCTTCATTTCCCAGTGGTTTTGCTATGCCTTTTGGATCAGGGCACCATTCAACTCATTCACTCACATAGGTGGGAAAGGGGTTTTACTCCAGAATGTTTTTGGTTCCTCGGAAGAAGGGTACATGGAGACCATTTCTGGATCTTTCTTTGCTCAACACTTTTATCAAGCTCCCTTCTTTCCAGATGTTGTCCCTTCAGACTTTGTTTCCTCCTCTTCTTCAAAGATGGATACCTTCTGTGCTCAGGAAATTATTATGTTACTGTGTTTCTTCCTTACATTTTCAGTTCTCTGCTTTGCCCCTTGGCCTTTCTACTGCCCCAAGGGTATTCACCAAATGCCTTGCTCCTGTCATTGATTTTTGCAGGTTTCAAGGGATACAGATCTTTCCGTATCTGGACAACCTGCTCATTCAAGCTCTTTCTCCCAACAGTCTGTTGCAAGATCTCCAGTTTGCCACTTGTATTTTACAGAGGCTGGGGTTCACCATACAACTCAAGAAGTCAGTTGTGATGCCCTCCCAGGATCATATTTTTCTTGGGTGCAGGCTTCAGAATGTTCCTATGCTGGCTTCTCCTCTTGCTCCCAGGGTTTTTTCCTCTAACAACTTTTTTTCAGTTTCTCCTTTCTCTGTCCTGTCTCATGGCCAGGGAATCTCTAAGGATTTTGCTATTTTCTTTATGGCCTCCACTATTTCCATACTCCCTCTCATCAGGCTCCATATGAGGAAATTTCAGTGGTACCCCAAATCAGTGTGGTTTCAACATTGCCACCCCCCAGAGTTCCCTTGTTCCTTTACTTCTGGTCTCAAACCTGAGCTTCGGTGGTGGATTCATCAAATCCCTGTCAGTCCAGGGCTTACCTTCCAGGCTTGCTTTTTGCTTCTCAGGAACTGTTCATGGACACCTCAGACTTGGGGTGGGGAGCTTCCTGCGGCCCTGTAAAGGTCCTGGGTCTCTAGCCTTCTCATCAGACGTCAGACCATATCAACATAAAAGAGATGAGAGCTCTGCTTCTGACTCTGCAAGCTTTTCATTCACCTTTCCACCCTGGCCCCCTCAAAGTCTTCATAGACAATACCACTGTGATGTGGTACATTAACAAGCAGGGGAGTAGCAGTTCCTATCTTTTTGCAGATTAACTCTTCAGGTCTGTTATCTAGCTAAGTATCAAGTGACTCTTCAGGTAGTTTTAATTTTTTCAGAACGCAATCTGATGTGAGACTGACCATGTCCAGAACACCGGGTCAAGAATGAATGCTTTACAGAGATGTGTTTCTGGACACATAACTGGGTATTCCTAAGGTAGATCTTTTTGCCTCCCCTCTGAACAGACAGCTTCCTCTACTCTGTTCCAGAGCTTGAAATCCTTTGACAGCACGATTCCCTTGAATTACTTCAGGTGCAGTTGACTGTAGGTAAGACCCCTTTTCAGGTTATTGCCAGTTATAGGACTCCCTCCATGAATCAAGATGTCCACTCAGTCTACTTGGATCTACTTGAGTCAGTCATTATACAGCCAGAAACCCTGGTTTTGGGTGACTTTAATTACCCGTCCATAGACTGGGTAAATTATTTGTGTTCTAACTCACTTGCCGAAAGGTTCCTGGACTTCATTAACTCCAGTGCCGTGGACCAACTGGTTGAGACGCCCACAAGGGGCTCAAACATCCTGGACCAGGTGCTTACCAACATGGGGGACTGCTGCACCACCCCCAATGTGTAGCCATACCTGGTGAGATCTGACCACAAATCAGTCTCACTGGAAGTAATTTTAACATAACTATAACAATAATGCAAGACCCCCCCCCCCCCCCCCCCAGCAACAGCTAGACTAAAAAACTTGTCCAAGGCCAATTACATCCTCTTACATGATGGCATAAATAGCTTCATAGCCCCTCCACCCACTGATGGAACAGACTCATGCTGAGTTACACACAGTACTTTATATAAGCAACTGTACAGTTGTTTTGACTCTGCTGTACCTGAGAGACCCAAAGCAAGATCTTCAAGGAAAACAAGCCTGCCTGGTGGACAGCTGCCATTAATAAGCTATACAATAGGAGAAAGAAATTGTTATCTAAGAACAGGAATGTACTGTTTCAAAACTGGAAACACTCCCTCCTCAACTTAAACAAGCAAGTAAGACTCCTACTGAAGTCCTCCAAGGCTAACTCTGAATCCAAATTAGCTTCTGTAACTAAGGATAACCACAAGGCATTGATGTTCATCGTGTTATACTGCTGCAGTCATCACACTCAGGTTATCCTGTCATCAGGCGGTCCCGCAGTCGGCCGAATCCCAAAGCCTTGGTCCGGCGTCTGCTGTCGTTGCTTCTTCCCTGACGTCAGTGCGACAGGGGTATAAAAGAGGCAGCCAACGCCATTTTCTTCCGTCTTTCTTGCTGCGCGGTGCCCGAAGCAGAAGCAGTTCGCAAGTGCCGGTCGGCCAGCTCCTGAGATTTTCAAATCAAATTTCAGCCCGAAGTCTTCTCTAAAGCTAGGTACCCCGCTTTGGAAACTTTTCTTGCCTCAGACCGATGTCAGACAAAGTTAATAATTGCATTTCTTGTGGGAAGCAAATACTTCATAAGGATTTTCATTCTCAGTGTATTCCTTGCCTAGGCCCAGACCACGACGTCTCTGGTTGTCGGTTTTGTGCTAGGTTCAACAAACGTACAATTAAGCGTCGGGCAGATTTCGCCCAGCATTATTTTGGCAGAAAATTTAACTATAGCATGCCGTCGGAGCAGCTGACATCAGCATTGTTTAAAAAACGCAAAGATAAGGACAAACAGCCAAGGCCAGGACCAGTTACCGAGGCCTCAGCCAGGCCTGACGCCGGTTCTCCGGTTTTCAGCGAGGCGCCTATGCAGCCCCTGACTACCGCTGAATCAGAAATTCTGACGGCCTCCCAGACCAATGCAGCTGGGCCTCAGGAACCGGTTCCACCTCACCCATCGGGTGCCAGTCCTGACGGAGATCTGGAAATTTTGGATAGGCCTTCGGTTTCTGAAGGTGTCTTCAAACCGACTACTCTCTCTGCTAAGTCTTATGCTAAAGCTCCCTTGAAAGTTAGGAAGCCGGGTCCACACGATCCCCCACAGGCCCCTATGGCTAAAAAAACTAATGCTTAAGATGGCTGAGGATTTAATTACCCTTATCAGGGGATCCCAGCCCCCCCCCCTGACAAAAGGCCTAGACTGGAGGAAGATTATCCCTCCTCTGACCAAGCATCCATTTCCTCAGGCAACTCTGAGGACCAGGATTACTCCTTTCCTCCTTATGAAGATTCAGATGCTGAAGAGACCATTCCCTCTGTCTCCCCCCCTGAAGACTACTCTTTTGGGGAAACTTTACACACCTTGAGGGAACACTTCCACTGGGAAGGCCAAGATTATTCTGACTCTAAGAAAAGACTCCGGGAGTTTCTTCTTCTTCCACAGCATAGACCCCTAGCAATTCCTCCAGTTTTAGACATTTTGGATGATGTTTACTCCGAATCTAGTCTAAACCCAGATTCTTTACCTCCAGCACCAGCTAAACCAGACAGATACTATCGAGTTCCTGACACTCATAAGTTTCTATATAAAAGTCCTACTGCAGACCCAGAAACCATTTCCCAGGGTCCCAAAGGGGTTAAGGCCTCTACTGCTAAGAATCCACTTCCTTCTGAAAGAGATTCCAAAGCATTAGAAAGATGGGGAAAGAAAGTGTATACGTCTGCCACTTTGGCCATGAGGGCCTTAAACTGCCAATTCCACATGCTAAAATACCAACAGTACTTGATTACACAGTTTAAACAGAAAATGACCCCTCAGACAGATCAACCTGATTTCAGAGAGATACAGGATTTGCTGCATGCAGCAGAACAGATGGGAAAGCATACCTTACAGTGTGGTTTTGATTCATTGGAAGCCTTATGTGGAGCAGCTGTCACAGGGTCTGTAATTCGTAGGCATGCTTGGCTTAAAGAACAAGCCTTACCAGAACATGTCAAAGCAAAGTTATTGGATGCTCCATTGCAGAAAGATGTTTTATTTGGTGTCAAAGCAGAAGAAGTTTTAAAGAAAATGGAAGAAAAGGCAAAATCTATGCACACAGTTAAAGATTTTTTACAGGTACAACCTCCTCGTTTCAGCAGGAACTGGCCATCAAAAAACTGGTCCTTTCCTGCATCAGACAGACCCCAAAGAGGTAGGTACAGACGCCCTAGGGACAGAGGCCAGCCACAGGTTCTTTCAGGCCTAGACAATGGCAAACAACATCTCAAAGAGGGGGAGACGAAAGATCTCAACCCTTCAGGAAACAAACACAATGATTTCCCCCTTCGCCTGCCAAGCAAAATTGCCCTGGCAGCACCTTTGGGAGGAAAACTGGCTTTATTTCCATAAAATTGGCGCATTATAACAAAGGACAAATGGGTTCTGGATATTATTACCAGAGGATACAGATTTCATTTCCACACTTTACCACGGATGAGAGGCATGCCAAATCTGCCTCCAAACCAATGGGCAGAGGCACAAGTGCAAATATCAGCTCTCATGGATATGAAAGCAATTCAAAAGGTACCTACAAAGGAGCAAGGTCAAGGTTTTTACTCAAGACTATTTCTAGTCCCAAGAAAGGACAAAGCCTGGAGGCCCATTTTAGACCTCTCAATTCTAAACACATACCTGGAGGTGCCCAAATTCAAAATGCTCACACTTCAGTAGCTTCTTCCCATGCTGGGCAAGGAGTCTTGGCTGGTAACGTTGGACCTCAAAGAGGCCTACCTGCATGTCCCTATCAGACAAGATTGCAGAAGAAACCTCAGATTCTTGGCAGGTACAACGCATTATCAATTCTCTGCATTGCCCTTTGGCTTATCTACTGTGCCCAGAGTATTTATGAAATGCCTGGCATCAGTAATTGCATATTGCAGACAACGAGGAATATAAATATACCCATATCTGGATGACTGCCTGATCCAAGCGGACAGCAAGGACATACAACATCCGGCATTTGTAATACAGCTGCTCAGTTGCCTAGGGTACACAGTAAACAAAAAGAAGTCAAAGCTAATACCCTCGCAACAAATAATATTCCTGGGTGCCAGCTTAAATACAATGGCCCAGATTGTTTTTCTCACGCCAGACAAACAACAACAATTGACTCAGTACTTCAGAAAGATGGCAACTTTTACCCAGCTCACTGCAAGGAAAATCCTGCAGGCATTGGGGTTCATGGCATCCTGCATTCAATTACTCCCATATGCAAAGCTGCATATGAGGAAGTTACAATGGTACCTGAAAAGTGTATGGTCTTAACACAGGCACAGCCTCAAATCAAGTATACCTCTCATTCCATGCCTTCAAAAAGAGTTCCTATAGTGGGCTCAAGCATGTCAAATAAACCAGGGTCTTCCTTTCGTCTTATCTCCAGCAAACCAAACTATGACAACAGATTCTTCAGACTACGCCTGGGGAGCACACATGACAGGACAGTGCGTACAGGGCAAATGGTCTGAAAAAACAAATGCATCTTCACATCAACCAAAAGGAGATGCTAGCTGTGCAAAATGCACTGACAGCTTTCAAGGACCTCTTGCATCCAGGACAACTACTAATAAGGACAGACAACACCACAGTGATGTGGTACATAAACAAACAAGGAGGAACACATGCCTACCCTTTATGTAGACAGGCAATGACCTTGTGGAACACAGCATTGACTTACCAAGTGCAACTGCAAGCACAATTCCTACCACGAAAGGAAAACATATTGGCAGATGAATTAAGCAGAAATATGGCAGATCCTCACGAGTGGAGACTACACCCACAAGTATTTTCAATGATAACTCAAAGGTGGGGATGTCCAGACATAGATCTGTTTGCCTCCCCCAACAATTGCCAACTACAGAAATTTTGCACAAGGACTTATCACTCCTTAGCCTGGAAAGTGGACGCCCTATCATTCAGTTGGACAGCATTGGCAGTCTATGCCTTCCCACCACTACCTCTACTGAGCAAGGTATTATTGAAAGTCAGATCAGAGAGACCACAAATGATCCTCATTGCTCCGGACTGGCCACACCAGCACTGGTACCCATTACTAAGGAACTTGACTCACAGCCCTCCATGGATCTTGCCTCAATTCCCACTACTGCTGACTCAGAAAAACTCTCTGATACTTCACAGCCAGCTCAGAACTTTAACTTTAGCTGCATGGAGAATACCTTGAATTTTCAATCAACACTTCTCTCAAAGGACGTCCAGAATGTCATTATGGAGGCCAGAAGGCCCAGCACCAGAAAAACTTACTCAGACAAATGGAAAAGATTTTGTGCATGGAACCAGGCTAAAGGCCAAAATCCTTGGATACCTAACATTCCTCAAATACTGCAATACTTAACTGAGATGCTACACCAAGGCCTTTCATTCTCATCCATTAAGATCCATGCTTCAGCTATTTCAGCTCAATACAATACGGATCCTCCAATGTCCTCACACCCTTTACTACGGCATTTTCTCAGAGGGGCTAAGAATATAAGACCCCCCAGAAAACCCCCAACACCAGCTTGGGACCTGAACTTAGTTTTAGAAAAATTAACACTGCCTCTTTTCGAACCAGCATTCTCAGCAGAACTACAATACTTGTCTTGGAAAACAGCTTTGTTGCTGGCTATTACCTCAGCATGCAGGGTCTCAGAACTACAGGCACTTATGGCAGTGGAACCTTTCATAATTTTTCATCGGGACAGGGTCTCTTTACGAACTAACCCTACCTTTATGCCAAAAGTAGTATCCAGTGTGGCTTTAAATCAGACCATTCATTTACACACCTTTTATCCAAACCCCCAGAATAAAGGAGAAAGACTCCTTCACTCTTTGGACATTCACAGACAGCTACGTTACTATTTAGATAGGACAAAGACCTTCAGAAAAACTGACCAACTCTTTGTATCCTATGCTGCAGGTTCACAAGGAAAGGCCATTTCAAAACAGACCATCTCCAAATGGATAGCACATTGTATCCGCTTTTGCTACTCGCACCATGGGAAAGCAGTGCCTGTTAATATTAGATCCCCATTCTACCAGGGCTACAGCAACCTCAGCAGCCTTTCTCATGGGGGTTCCAACCAAGGACATTCTGGAGGCAGCCACTTGGAGTTCAGTGCACACCTTTACCAAGCACTACCACCTTCCTTTATACTCAAAATCCAGAGCTGGTTTTGCCATTGCAGTGCTGCAGGGCATCCTAGCTTCGCCTAACCCAGTTTAGTACCAGCCACCCATCCATAGCTTTGGGATTCAACCCAAGTGTGATGACTGCAGCAGTATAACACGATGAACATAGTACAGTTTTGTACCTACCATAAATGTAGATGTTCGAGTGTATATACTGCTGCAGTCCAGGTTACCCTCCCACCATCCCCTCTACATACCAGGGTGTTAGTTATAGCTCCATGTTCATCAATCAATTGGATGCATGTCTATATGGTGTATTTGCTAATAGTTAGTACTATTGTTTATCTTCTAAGGAATTTTTGCATAGCTTTTTGTTTTGCCTTCCTAGTTGGGGGCACCTGACATCTGGGGCAAGAAAAACTGAAGAAAATGGCGTTGGCTGCCTCTTTTATACCCCTGTCGCACTGACGTCAGGGAAGAAGCGACGACAGCCGACGCCGGACCAAGGCTTTGGGATTCGGCCGACTGCGGGACCGCCTGACGACAGGATAACCCGAGTGTGATGACTGGAGCAGTATATACACTCGAACATCTACATTTATGGTAGGTACAAAACTGTACTTTTTGTTACATCTGTAACCTCAATGGTAAGGCCCAGATTTGCGCTGAACTCATAGTTAATGGTACTTCATGTATAGAACCTGTGGGTATAGCAAACCTGCTGGTTGACAGGTTCAGTGAAAACTTCACTCCCCTGTCCCTGCCACATATACCACAAAGCATCCCTAACACCTGTCGTCCACCTAGTATCTCTGAGGAGCAGGTCTTAAATGCCCTCTCCAAGGCCAAAAACACAGCCTCTATGAGACCAGAGAACATCCTGGGCTGTGTTCTACATGAGTTAAAACAGGAATTAGCATCACCATTGAGCATGCTTTTCAGTCACAGCCTAAGCACTGGCTTCATCCTAGCAGAATGGAAAACAGCTACCATCATCCCTTTGCACAAAGGAGGTGCATCTACAGACCCTGGGAACTATAGACCCATTAGCCTGACCAGCCTTATCTGCAAGGCCATGGAATGAATCATCATGGACCTTATTAACAAAAGTATATGAAATCTCCAAATGCTCAACCCCACCCAGTTTGGTTTTGTCAAGGGGAGCTCATGACTGTTAAACTTGGTGGACTTCTTTGAGACAGTCACTAAAGCCCTAGACGAGGGCAGATCAGTGCATGTGGCTTACCTAGACTTAGCCAGGGCCTTTGACGCAATCTCCCACTCAGGCATCATTGATAAACTCACCCAGCTGGGTATCAACATGTATAATGTCAAGTGGGTTGCAAACTGGCTCATTGGTAGAACTCATGTGGTCAAAATAGGTGACTCCATCTCCTCCAGCAGACCAATAACCAGTAGTGTTCCACAGGGATCGGTTCTGGGACCCCTACTGTTTGGAATCTACTTCTCTGATATATAGGCAATAAGCAAAGGACTGTGGCTGATGACTGCAAACTGGGAGCTATCATTGAAATCCCTAGTGATGTCAACATCCTGCAAGAAGGTCTTACACAAATTAATGACTGGTACCAAAGTCATGGTCTTAAGCTTAATGAAAAAATTGCATTAGCATTCCTTTCAGCAAGGGTGATATTCTTGCAAACTACCACATCAATAGCAGTACCCTACGCACACAGTAAGTGGTGAGAGATCTGGGCACACAGGTTGACAGCAGCCTTAACTTTGATCACCATGTCTCCACAGTGGCAAGAAGGGCATTTTATATTGCTCATCTCGTAAGTAAAGGTATTGCCTCCAGAAAAAAGAGGTTATAAACCCCCTGTACTCTTCCCTCATCAGGCCAATAATAGAATACAATGCTCACTTTGGTATGTTCCTTCCCAAACACCTGCAGCAATTGGAGAGACCACAAAGGTTCCTTACAAATAAAATTCAGGATCTTCAAGACCTGTTTTATGCATACAAACTGAAATCATTATCATTTTACTCCGTGCCATACAGACTGCTCAGAGGGGACCTGTGCCTTGCACAGTCGCAAGTCAAATGACGCATGGGTCATTTATTCGAAGGACCTTAACCTGGTATGTGACATCAACAGAACTTGCTGGAGAGACAGAGTTGTCTCACAGAGGTTGCCCCACCTTTTGAATAAGCTTCCTCTTCGTGTTAAACAAAGCCCCTTGTTGGCCCTATTTAAGTGCAGTTTGGACTATTGGATGAGTAACCAGAAATTTACCCCAGGGATTCCACCTGTGTCCCTCTTGGACAGGTACAGAAGGTGCTGATTGTAGTGTCTGCTTAAACCAGACACCCCTGGGAACACAGGTTGAACTTGGCTAGGCTTGTAAGAGCCCTGGGGCCGCTAGCTTAGTAACCTCCTATAATCCTGTGATCCTTTGACTTGTAAAGCGGATGCCCTGTCTTTTCCTTGAAAGGGAATATTTCTTTATGATTCACCACCCCCTCCTCTCTTGCTACGAGTTCTGCACAAGCTCAGGCAAGACTTTCCCAAAATCTTCTGGCTCAGAGAGCATTGGTTCCCCCTTCTTTCTCACTTGGCCAGTGGCAATCACCACAAGTTACCTCAACACATGGATCTTCTCACACAAGACAAGGGATCTCTCATCCATCCTCAACTGTCCACTCTACAAGTAACACTGTGTGAGATATTGTTTTGATCCACTTTAGGTATCTCTTTTCTTAAGACATGCACTGGGTTTTGCAGGAGGGAAGGAAACCCACACTGCCATAAAATCATGTATTTCCAAGTGGAAGAGAGTTTCTCTCTGCTGTCTCCCTCTCCATCAGGATCCCCTCTCTATGGAGCTTCCTCTGGTTCCCTCTTACTTGTGTGATCTGCTCCATGCTAGGTTGGCATATTCTTCAGTTGAAGCTCACCTTTCAGCAGTTTCTGCTTGTCTGCCCTTGAATCCTCCTCTGGCCTCTTAGTTTGAGATTGAGTAATTTCTTAAAGGTGTCCTTGATATCATGCCTCCCGGAAAGCCGATTCTTCCTTTTTGGGACCTCAATTTTGTAATTGAAAAATTGACTTAAGCCCCTTTTGAGCCTGTTTCTTCAGCTTCCTTGCAGCATTGTACTCTGAGGACTCTTCTTATGTCTCTTACTTTAGCCAGGAAAGTGTTTGAACTTCAGGCTCTCATTGCCATTCCTCCTTTTATTAATTTTTCACAGAGAGACGGTGTCTCTTCAAACTAATCCTTCAGGTGGACAATGAATTGTCCCTTAATCAGTCAATTCACATCCCTTACTTTTTCCTCCTCTGCAGACTGCAAGTGAGAAAGTTCTTCACACATTGTATCTGCGTATACAGCTCAGTTATTATTTAGATAAAAACAAAGGCAGTTCTCAAGTTTGAGCAACTTTTTATTTCTTTTCATGCCAGGACTTTAGGTTTGGCTGTTTGCAAGCAAACCATGTCATTCTGGACTTCTAAGGCCATTCCTTTTTGTTGTTGTTTTCATGATGGATGTCTTTCTTCATCTGTAAAGATGACTTCTAAAGCCATTCCTTTTTGTTGTTGTTTTCTTGACACGTCTTTCTTCATCTGTAAAGGTACATTCTATGAGGGCATTGGCCTCTGTGGTGCCTTTTTCAAGGGTTTGGATACCAATTTCATCCTTGAGGCTGCTACTCGGTCCACTGTTCATACTTTAACTAAACATTATAAACTGGATGTCATTGTAGAGAGCTCTTCTGTGCCTTCTTCCTCTCAGCCTTCTTAGCTCTTGCAGTCTCCCTTATGTAAAGAATACTGCAACAATTATATGGAAGGACACAGTACAGTTGTGTAAAATCTTACCCTAACAGTGGATGATCTTCTCTTCACTCTTGCAGTATTTTGTCGCTCCCTCATTCCCCCTCTTTTCTAGCTTTTGCCTTGTGCCTTCCTGGCCGGGGGGCCCTTGTTTCCTTTTCCTTCTGCTCTTTTTTCCTTCTGGATGTACACATTCTATTTTGTCTCTGATGGTATTCTCTTAATCCTAAGGCATTTCAGATTTGCAGATCACCCAACTTCCTGACTCCAGGGTTCTCCCCTTGCATATCACTGCCATTCAAGTTCTTCACCCCCCCCCCCCCAATCAGCAAGACTAACTTTGCATTTTCTGGGACTGATTGCTTCCATGGCCTTCACGGTTCCCTTTGCAAAATTTTACATGGGAATGCTTCACTGAACTCAAGCAGTGAAATAGTCCCACTTTTAACATCCACTTCATGCCAAGATTTGGCTTACCCCAGTTTGCAGGATGCACATATTCTGGTGGATAATGCCTCATTAAGTAGTACAAGGACATCTGTTCCCTATGGACCCACCAGTGAAGATAGTTTTGACGGACACATCCCTTCTAGTGTGACAGTCCAGGCACTTAGTTACAGGCCAGTCTTCACATCAGTGTCTTGGAGACAAGAACAGTCCTTCTAGTATTGCAGGCATTTCAGGACATCATTCCCAGGGATGTGATATCTGTACACAGGAACAATATGTCAATGGTATGGTACATTAACAAACAGGGAGAAACTTCCTCTTATCCTTTGTGGCAAGAAGCCATGAGAGTTTGGCAATGCGTGATGTCTTCTCAGCATTTTCTAATAGTAATGCATATCCTGGGGTTGTTCAGTGTAATAGCGGACAAGTTGAGCAGATCTTGCCTGATGCCTCACCAGTGGTTCCTCAATCCAGCTGTGATGGCCTTGATTTTCCGTCACTGAATAAACCTTGCTGCAGTCTGTTTGCTTCCCACCTAAACAGTAAATGCAGTAGTTCCTTTGCCCTGATCCCTCCACAGGGACAGTCACCGAGGAATGCTGTAGTCCTCAATTGGCCCCAAGTCTCCTCTATGCCTTTCCCTTTGCTGAACACATTCATACAGAAAGTGAGAATGTGCTAGGCCAGGGTGATCCTCATTACCCCTTTCTGGGCTCAACAAACTTTGTTTACCTTCTTGTGGCCTGTACTGATACAGCCTTCATGGATAATGCAGCACTAGCCAGATCTCCCAAAACATTGGTCTGGACTATTTCCTCCGGACTAGAAAGCCATGAGATTAACCACTTGGTTCTTCTAGTTCTAACACTAACCAGAAATGACAGACTTTCCACTTCAGTTGTGCAGATCATTTAAACAGCTCAAATATAGACCACTACAAAAACATACCACAGCAAGTGGAAGAGATTCTCTGTTTGGGCCATGGGCCAAAGGTTTGTACCCCTTTTCTGTACCGGTTCATTATATCTTAAAATTTTTGTTGGAACCTTTTCCTCAACAGCTCTAAGTTATTCAGTGATCAAGGTGCAAATGGCAGCAATCTGTTTTCCATATTGACCAGAACAATAATTGTAAAGCTTTCTTAAGACTTTCTAAAGCCTTTTTAAAAGGAACGTTTCTCCTCAAACCTCCTATCATAGACCCAGTACCCCCATGGGATATCACCATCATGTTGCAAGCACTGCCTCACCCACCCTTGGAACTGGCAGCATCAGCTGATTTAAAATGGTTTTCCTGGAAAACAATTATTCTAGTGGCTGTTACTTCAGCCAGACAAATATCTGAGATGCAACACTTTCATGCGAACCTCCATATTTACTCTTTCACAAAGGCAGAATTTCCTTAAGGATTAATGCATCTTTCCTTCCTAAAGTTGCCTCCGAAACTAGTCTGACCTGTTTTTTCATATGCTGGATGTTCATTGTCTGCTGCGAATCTACCCTCACAGAACTAAACCATTCCGAAAATCAGACCAGTCATTTGTGGCAGTGGCTAATATGACTCTGTCAAGATAATTATCTGAGTGCATTTCCTTTGTTTACAATAACATGAGTTTGTCTTTATAATCTAAATGTAAAGCTCACTCCACAAGGGCAGTGGCCATATCAACACCCCCTTGCCAGTAGGCTCCTTGTCAATGATATTTGTGCAGCGGCTACTTGGTCAACAGTACATACATTTGTATTTCATTATAAGCTGGGTGAAGAGTCAAGATTATGTTCCTCCTTTGGTTCCACCATCCTCAGAAATGTCCTCATTTGATACCACTTTGGTTTCTATGCTTGGGAATCTGCCACAGTTGAATCTGACAAAAATAGACAACGCTAGGTATGAAACGTATGTACTTAACATAATGTTATATCCATGTTGTCTATTTTTGCCTGGTTCAACATCCATCCCACCTGTCCCCTTCCAAATTGTCAGGGATGGGATTCTGATGACCGGGTTGACTCTGGCACTCCCTTTCTATGAATAGTCTTTACTGCCAGTTCCCCATAACCAGACCATTTTTCTGTCATACATTCTGTAGTTAATTTTGAACAGTAGATATAGGTTTTCATTTATCTGCATTTGGGTATAATGCTTAACAAGGATACAAACTCAATCTGAGATACTGAGATGGGGTTTAATGGATTATAAGTAGGGGAGGAGTCAGAGCCGTGGAACCGAAAAGCTTCCAGATAGGTGCCGAGGTTGTATCCAACAACTCGCAGTTGAATCAGACAAAAGTCAGACAACATGGATCTAGCATTATGGTGAGTACATAACTTTCATTTATGTGACCTTCTGGAATTAGGTAACCCTAGGTCTGTCAGGTGGGTGTGGAAGCTATGTTATATATAAAGGAACAGTGAAGCAAAGCAGTTAATGTAGAAGAAAAACATTGTAGTTGTATGATATGTGACAACAGTTAAAACAGTTACAGGGCAGATTAAAATATTGCAACTTCTGTACTGTGTAGCACAATCCAGTACAATATGATTCTGCTCGGTGTTGCTGTCAGTACAGCATAATCCAGTACAATTCACTAGCAGTATAGCACAGTGCAGTACAGAATTATGTGGATCATCTGAATAGTATGCACAGATGAAGCAGCACTCTAGATGTCTACAGCATGACAGTATGTGAGCCATAGGAAAAAATATTGTAGTGCAGTGATCAATCCAGTACCGTTTATTAGAATCCAACAGGACAGCAAGCACAGATGCCAAAACACAAGAATCCAAACACAGTAGATACATCCGTGTCTACAAGAGTTGAGGTAGAACTTAATACAGTCGACAATGTCCCAAAGTGTTACAAGATGGACAATAAAATTGGCAAAATGTTTCAAAGGACATTATATACAGTAAGACTGCAGTAAGCAGTCAGCCGTAACAAAGGTAAAGTTTAGCAGGGTACTAAGACAGCCACAGCTGAACAGTAGCAGAGTAGAGAGCAATAAAAGGTAAAGCATAATCCAACATTACTAGCTGATAGAAGCAGCCTCTGCTGTTACCTGGAGGGAGGGAGGCATCTGGACTAGTTTCAGTTGCAGAATTACCACAAAAATAGAACAGAGCTCTTAAATCAGCGCTAGCACACATTAATGTATAAAGTAAGTGTGGAAAAAGTTACTTACAGTATGTTATATCACTCTTTCCATTCAAATCCCATAGTACAGGTCAAGGCAGATCAGGTTAATTGTACCATGGCTCATTACAGCATTGGCATCAACAAACATAGTAAGTTTAAAAAAGACCACAAGATTCAGTACCCCCTGTTCAGATATCCAAACAGTTCTTCAAGAAGATTCTGTCCCAGACAACACGAAATGAATAGTGTTAAAGCCAAGCTAATGCTTCTAGGCATTACAGAAAAATTTGTTGAAGCTAAAATCATACCCCCCTAAAGCCTTATGATCGAACATGTAGAGCATTAATTGTGATTTAGTGTTCAATTGAGCAGTACTACTCCTGTTGCTTCATACTGTTTAGATTGCCAACAAATTATCTGTCTGTCTGTAACACACCTACTGTTAACTTCTGACTTCAAAAGTTTGTTGTACTATTGAAAAGAATTCCCTGTTTCCCTGTCTGAGCTATGGACGGGCAATATTTTAATGCCTTGAGCTGGATAATAAAGCTGTTAAAAACTTAAGATGTTAAGTTGTCTATCTCGCCTTCATTCTTGCTGGATGGGTTCGGAGCCGACCTGCCCGACTCGCCACTCTAAAAGCTCGAGAGTTGGTTCCACCGGCTCGAGGCTCCCCCTATATCCCACAATGCTAGGCGTGAGTTACCCCAGATCTTGTTTGCCGCTACAGCGATCGAGGTGTGTTTTCTACCGGCTCCAGGTTAGTGAAAGTTTAGACTAGTTTAAATTCTTTAAACTTAGGCTAGTTAGTGTAAAATTCTTTCCCACTTAGTGTAGTGGACTTGTTTATCCCTTACTATCTTTCCAGCCCCCTCCTTTTATAAAGAACACTTAGTTCTTCCCTAAGGCCTTCGGGCCCTTCCTTCCCTTTCCATAGAAGTGTGTATGTGTTTTACTTAGGGAATTCTATTAACTTACTTTTAGTTTTAAATAATTCCCTTTTATTCCTATCAGTGTAATCGGTGTGTGTGTGTTTTTGTGTGTGATTACACTTCGGTTCCTTGAGTATGTCCAAGGATACAAAGGTCTCAGGCTTCAAGAAGTGTGACTCGTGCTGTCAGAAAATGTCTCTGACAGACGGTCACACTTCTTGTGTGTACTGCCTGGGACCTTTACACCTGCAGGACTCTTGTGCTGTATGCCATGGCTTCAGCCCTAGAGTCCTGCAGGAGAGAAAAAATAAACTCATTTTGAGGGGTTTAATTAAGCCTGAAGGTTCCCTTACTGTGTCTTCTGGGAAACCTTCCAAGGCTTCTAAGACCTCGGCTCCAGCTTCAGAGTCGAGGCCTAAGGCTCAGCCTACTGCTTCATCGGCTCGGCTGGAGCCGATGAGTCTTTGACTGCTGTTTCAGTGGTTTCCTCGGCTCCGGCCGGAGCCGAGGCATTAGAGTCATGGGTCGGCTCCGATCATACCATCGGAGCCGACATCTAGAAAGAGATCGAGGTCACCGTCCCTTGGCTCCGTTCATTCGGCTCCAGCGTCTCCCCTGCTGTCTGAACGGAGCCATAGATCTCACTCCTCCAGGTCATCGAGGCTCTCAGATCACGACCTCCAGAGGGTAGTGAGTAGACTTTTGAAGTCCGAGGCACTGGCCCAAATGCTCCAGAGTCCGACTCATCAGTCGATACCTCAGCTTGTTCCAATAAATATTCCTCCTCCGACTCCTTTGAGCTCGGAGCCGGGGTGTCTCGGAACCGAGACTGTGGTAGCGTCGGAGCCGATACATTTGTCTTCGGCTCCGTCGTCGGCTCCGATTTCTTCCTTCGAAGAATCTCGGCGCCGGGCTTCCCTCGTGGGCTCTGAGGGGGTGAGTGGCATCGGACCCTTGTCCGACCCCCCTCTTCCTCTCGGTGCTTCGGCGCTGGTGAGTTCGGCTCCGACATCGGCCTCGGAGCCATCTCTGTCGGTGCCGAGGGAGGTTCTCAGCTTCTCGGAGCGGGGACCTCTGGTTCTGCCTGACAGGGGTGCATTCGAGGTCATGCGGAGTGTGTTGGAACCTTGTTCCAATCCACAGTCGGCTCCGTCCACCCCTCCCACTTCGGTGCCTTTGGTTATGTCGACTCACTCCCTCATCCCAGACCGCAGAGAACAAGCTCCTCAAGAATCCCCTGTGGGGATCTCATCCTCTTCCGAGGCCTCTCCTGAATTGGCAGGGGAGCCCCCTAGGAAGAGGAAGTGTAAGAGGAAGCACTTAGACTCACCTGAGTCTGTCACCTCTGACACAGATTTAGAGGATTCCGAGGGTTCCCCACGTTCCCCTTCTGAAGATGTCTCTTTCGCAGACATTCTAGAGATCCTGAAACAGAGGGGAAATTGGCCATCCCTTAACCCTTCGGAGGATGAATCTGTGTATCTTGAGGCGTTTGGCTCTCGCCCTTCCACCTCCTGGGTGTCCCCCCCCTTTGATCCCCTCATGCAGGTGGTTGCAAAGAAGGCCTGGGTGGCTCCTGATTCAGTGGACCCTACCCCCAGGAGACCCTCCAAATTTATAACAGCACCAACTGACAAGCAATTTTTAACAAAAGGTGTTTCTGTGGATGCTATGGTGGTAGCTGCTGACACCAAGAAGGAATTAGCTGATCCTTCGGTGCCTGTCCATCCACCTAACAAGGAATCCAGGTCTATGGACAGGTACGGGAAGCGGATGTTCTCGTCAGCGACCTTTACAATGCGTTCGCTGAACTACCTATGCCATTTTACTCGTCTTCAAAGGGACTTGATCAAGGAAGCGAGTGATATGTTGAAGGATCCTACAGCTGTGGGTTTTCAGGACAAGATGATCACTCAACTGGCTACCCTGAACTCCATAGCTAACTCCTCCATGCGCCTACTTTCTTATGCGGCTGATGGAGCGAGCAGGGCCGCAGGGACAGGTGTGGCCTTATGCAGGCACGCCTGGATGCGGTTATGCAACTTTGCGGACCCCTTTAAAACGTCTTTCACTTATTCCCCGTTTGATGGATCATCTCTTTTTGGTCCTCAAGTGAAAGAAACTTTGACTAGGTGCGAGACAGATGGCAAGACCCTTTCTGCCGTCGGAGTCCATTTTTCTACTCCTTCTAGGCCTTACCCCAAAGGCCAGAAAAGTGGGAAAATAAGAAGTTATGTACCTACCATAACGTTCCATGTTAGTTGTCTTCTCTCGCCTTCTTTCTTGCTTGATGGGTTCGGAGCCGATCCTCGGCTCCGACTTGGCACTTGCTAAGCTCGAGAGTCACTTTTACCAGCTCGAGGCAGCCCCATATCCCATGATGCAAGGCGGTAAGTACCCAGATCTCGTTTGATGACAAAGGGCAAAAGCACCAAGCATAAATACTTCCCAAAGGAAGAAAGAAAGAAAGAAAGCCTACAGGAAGGACCAGTTCTGAATGGTCTTCAGCATAACAATCTCTTGTAGAAAGGTCTGTCCAGGCCTGGGGGAAGGAGGGAGGGTCAAGAAAGAAGGCGAGAAGACAACTAACATGGAACGTTATGGTAGGTACATAACTTCTTAATGTTAAGTTGTCAATCTCGCCTTCATTCTTGCTTGATGGGACCGCGTCCCTAGCACCTCTATCCTGGGTGGCTCAATGGAACAGACTCTTGAGGACTGTAGAGCCAAAACTGGCTCTGTCCCTGGAGGCCAAGTCCAATTTGTAATGAGAAACAAAAGTATGAGGAGTGGCCCAAGTGGCCGCTGCACAAATAGTGTCTAAAGGAAGTCTAGCTTGAAAGGCTGTAGAAGTAGCTAAACTCCTAGTTGAATGTGCTTTAGGTTTTGAGCACAGCTGTTTTCCCCTGAGCAGATAAATTTCAGAGATGACAGAAGACAGCCATCTAGATAAGGTCACTTTAGAAACAGGAAGGCCTTTCCTGTTAGCTGCATAGGAAACAAAGAGTTGATCGGATTTCCTGAATTGTTTAGTTCTGTCCAAATAATATCTGAGTTGGCGGTGGACATCAAGATAATGTAATTTTTGTTCCGATCTGTTAGAATAGTTTGGAAAAAATACAGGGAGTTCAATGGATTGATTCAAATTAGCCTTTGAGGCGACCTTAGGCAAAAAGGTCGGATTGGTTCTCAACGATACTCTGTCCTTGTGAAAGACCAAGTAGGGGGGGTCGAACCGAAAGAGCTTGAAGTTCAGACACCCTCCTGGCTGATGTAATGGCTACTAGGAATAAAGTTTTCCAAGAAAGAAATTTTAGAGAGCAGGAAACAGCTGGCTCAAGGGGAAGAATCAAGGATGTCAGCACTAAATTTAAATCCCATTGAGGAGGAGGATTCCTGATTGGAGGCTTTAGCAGGAAAATTCCTTTCAAGAAGGCTTTACAAAGCCTATGGGACATAATATTGTGATCTGCGATCCCGACATGAAAGTTCGAGATAGCAGCCAATTGAACTCTGACTGTGGAAGAAGAGGAGCCTGCATGAAAAATCTCTGCTAAGAAGTCCAGGACTGCCTGAACAGGGGCAGTGAAAGGATCAATATTCTTGGCATTAGCCCAATAAGAGAAACGTTTCCATTTGCTTGTATAAATCCTCCTGGTAGAGGATTTTAAAGAAGCTACTATGATGTCTCTAACAGGGTTAGAGATCAAAGGAAGCCTGGCTAAGGAAGGAAGTGGAGCAACCATGCTGTGAGGTTGAGAGAAGGAATAGACCGGTGCAGCTGACCGGATTGGTGAATCAGAAGATCTGGCACTGGGTCCAGATGCCATGGCTGCACCAAAAGGTGACGATGGAGGAACGGGAACCAAACTTGTCGAGGCCAGTAAGGAGCAATGAGAATCAATTTGGCTCTCAAAACGGTTGCTTTCTGAATAACTTGAGGGATCAGAGGAAATGGAGGAAACGCATAAAGAAGTCCCTGGGGCCAATCCTGGGTCAGAGCGTCTCTGGGGGGATGGCCTGGAAGAGGGAAGAGAGAGAAGAAGTCTGGGCATTTGCTGTTTTGGGGAGTAGCAAAAAGATCGCAACATGGACGACGCCATTCCAGAAAAATCTCTTCCGCTATAGATTGCTTGAGAGACCACTCGTGAGGCATGAGAATAGCTCTGCTCAATCTGTCCGCTACAATGTTGGTTTTCCCAGGGATATGCGTTGCTACCAGAAACCGATGAGAGGAGATTGCCCATTGCCATAGTCTGAGCACTTCTCGACACAAGGGGTAGGACTTGGTTCCGCCCTGTTTGTTGATATACCAAACTACAGACATGTTGTCTGTGTGGACTGCAATTGTCCCTACGGGAAGAAAGTCGTTGAGGGCTTGCAACGTTAAAAGCACTGCTCTCATCTCCAGGACATTTATGTGCAGGTGGTACTCGAACGGCTGCCACGTCCCATGAACCATCCTGCCCTGATAATGACCCCCCCACCCGATCAGGGAGGCATCCGTGGTGACAGTGGCTACCGGGGATGGGGGTACAAAGTGTCTGCCTAGGTGAACCTGGGGAGATGTGATCCACCAAGCAAGATGATCTTTGCAAGTCTGTGTCACCAGAATCTGGTGACGCATTGGAAGTTGTTGGTACGACCACTGTGTGAAGAGCATCCACTGAAGAAGGCGCATGTAGAAGCGAGCCAGGGGAAGAAGAGTAATGGCCGCAGCCATGAGGCCTAATACCTTTAGACCATTCTGGCCTGTACTTTCTTGTTGGCCATAATGATCCTGACATGACTTTGAATGTCTGAAACTCTTTGATCTGTAAGGGTAGCTGACATCCGAACAGTGTTTAAGTTTGCGCCTATGAAAGTAATAGACTGGCAGGGCGATAAGGATGACTTCTCGAAGTTGATCGAGATGCCCAAAAGAGTACAAAGCTTTATTGTGTAATCCCTGGCTTGAATAAGCTGATGCCTGGTGGTGGCTGAAAGGAGCCAGTCGTCGAGATACGGAAACACCTGGAATCCTTGACGTCTCAGGTGAGCCATGACCACTGCCATGCATTTGGTGAACACTCTGGGGGCTGTAGTGAGACCAAAGGGCAGGGCTCTGAACTGGAAATGACTGGACCCCAGCCGAAAGCGGAGAAATCTCCTGGAGCGTCTGTGAATTTTGATGTGATAGTATGCATCCTGAAGATCTATTGAGCACATCCAGTTGTCCTTCTGTAAGAAGGGCAGAATTGACTGAAGAGTGACCATTCGAATCTTGTCTTCTTCACAGACTTGTTGAGTCTGCTGAGATCCAATATTGGTCTCCAGTCTCCCGTCTTTTTGGGGACCAAAAGAACCTTGAGTAGATTCCGGGCTCTGAATGGTCTTTTGTAACTGGCTGAATGGCTCTTTTTTGCAGTAGTTTTGAGACTTCTAACTCTGCAATTTCCCTTAGACCGGGTGGTACATCTGGAAGGGAATTTGAGGGGTAGAAAGGACTTTCCTCGAAAGGAATTATGTAACCCTTGGATATGATCGACTGTACCCATCTGTCTTGAGTGAGGGAGTGCCAGGCTTCTGGGTACAGTGATAATCTTCCCCCGACTGCCTCCAAGGAGGGACAGCCGGGCAACATCTCAGGGATGCTGAAAGGGCTGATCAGAGAGAGGCTCTCTGTTTCCCTGGTTTTTTGGACCCCCTCTGCCTCTAGAGCGGCGTCTGTTGTTGTTACCTCCTCTGCCTCTAGGGGTAAACTGACCACGTGAATCCGGCGTGACTGCTTGGGATTTACGGAACCACATTTTGCCACCTTTCTGTCCTTTGGGGTAAGGTCTAGAAGGGGTGGAAAAACGGACTCCTACGGCAGAAAGAGTCTTGCCGTCCTGCTCACACCTGGTCAAAGTTTCCTTCACTTGAGAGCCAAACAAAGCTGACCCATCAAAGGGAGAATTTGTGAAGGACGCCTTAAAGGGATCTGCAAAGTCACATAGCCGCATCCAGGCTTGGCGTCTAAGAGCCACACCTGTACCTGCGGCCCTACTCGCTCCATCAGCAGCATATGATATTAGCCGCATGGAGGAGTTTGCAATGGAATTAAGGGTTCCTAGCTGCGAAGCAATTTTTTCCTGAGCCCCTGCAGCTGTAGGATCCTGTACAACATCACCTAGCTCCTTGAGGATATCCCTCTGGAGTCTGGTGAAGTGACATAGGTAATTCAGCGACGATAGCAAAGGTCGCTGAGGAAAACATCCGCTTACTGCATCTATCCATGGTCCTAGAGTCCTTATTAGGAGGATGGACGGGTACGGAAGGATCTGCAAGTTCCTTCTTGGTGGCAGCAGCCACCACCATGGCATCAGCGGGGACACCCTTAGTGAGGAATTGCTTATCACACGGGGCAGTAATAAATTTTGAAGGCCTCCTAGGGACTGGCTCTACAGAGTCAGGAGCAGCCCACGCCTTTCGGGCAATAACCTGCATAAGGGGGTCGAAAGGCGGAGACACCCAGGAGGTGGAGGGCCGAGATCCAAACGCCTCTAGGTATACTGACTCATCCTCAGAGGGATTATTGGGTGGCCAGTTTCCCCTCTGTCTAAGGAGTTCTAGGATGTCTGAGAAGGAGACATCCTCAGAGGGGGATCTTGGGGATCCCTCTGACTCATCTAAGTCAGTATCTGAAGTGATGGACTCGGGGGAGTCTACATGTTTCCTCTTACAGGTCCTCTTCCTAGGAGGATCTCCTGAAACATCAGGAGAATCCTCAGAAGAGGGGGATATTCCCAATGGGGAAACCTGAGGCGGAGGATCTCTGGGTCCTGTAGCAAGAGAAGTGGCAGAGATGTTAACAGGCACTATAGAGGGAGGAGCTAAGGGAACAGACTGCTGGCTGATACCAGTGGCCAGCACACTCTTCATCACCTCGAATGCTCCCCTCCCAGGAAGGTCCGAGAGAACCCGTTCCGAAGAGCTAGGAACTCCAGGGACCACCGAAAGGGAAGTCTCCGAGACAGATGTCGGAGCAGAGCTCACCAAGGCCGAGGCTCCAAGGGGAAGAGCGGGTTCGGACAAGGGTCCGATGCCACTCACCCCCTCGGAGGAGACCATGGAAGCCCGGCCACCGAATCCCTCTAAGGAAGGTCTCAAGAGGAGATAAGAGTAGAGGCTGAAGGAACAGAAGGGGGTATCTGTCCCTCAGCCGTAGCAGTAACCATTCCCGAAGACTCCAACTCCAAGCTCTGGGGTAGAGTTGAAGGAGGAACTGCAATGGGGTGTGGACCAATAGCAGTCTGTTGAGACGGACTATGTAACATTTGGGCCAGTGCCTGTGACTTAAGTAATCTACTGACCACTCTCTAAATCATGGTCAGAAAGCCTGGATAACCTTGAAGATCGGCTCCGATGGCTCCGTTCGAGAGGAGAGGTGAAGCCGAGCCGAAAGTATCGGCTCCAAGGAAGGAGACCTAGACCTGTTCCTCGAAGGAGCCATCGGAACTGATGAAACTATTGAACCTGTCGGAGCCGACAACTTATCGGAGCCGACAGGTAGCTTCAATGCATCGGCTCCAGCCGGAGCCGATACAGCCACAAAAGTAACGGTGTCGGAGCCGATCGGAGCCGACACCGATGCCTGAGCCACATGGTGGTCGGAACCGATCGGAGCCGACACCGAAGTGGTCGAACCAGAATCGGCACCGATAGCCATCGGTGCCGAAGGTTTAGTTAACCCAGAATCGGCTCCAGCCGGATCCGATCTCGACTCTGAATGAGTCGGAGCCGAGGCCGCAGGCTTGGACACAGAAGCCTGGGCCTTGGAAGACTTAGAAGTCTTGGATGGAGCCGACTTAGCCGGAGAGCCCTCCGGCTTAAGAAGGCCCCTCAAAATCAGCTTATTTCTTCTTTCCTGCAGGAGACTCTGGCTGAAAGAATGACATATAGCACAGGAGTCCTGCAGGTGAAGAGGCCCCAGACAGTACAGGCAAGAAGTGTGACCGTCTGTCAGAGACATTTTCTGACAGCACGAGTCACACTTCTTAAAGCCTGAGACCCTTTCTTTTGACATGGTGTAAACACACACAGACACACACACCAGTCAAAGAAATTAAATTAAATATACCAAAAGGTATAACTAGTAAACACACACACACACCCTAACAGGGGGGGGGGATGGGATGGGTGAAAGTCTGACTAAAAAAGTAAGAAGAGACAGAGAATTTTCTGTCAGAAAATGTTTAAAACTGATAAAAAACTAACAAATAAGGGTTTTTTTGTTAAAAGGGGCTAAAATAGCAAAGTAGCAAATCACTTACCAGGAGCTGGTAAAAGGAGGACCTCATCAGCGAAGCGGCAAACGAGATCTGGGTACTTACCGCCTTGCATCATGGGATATGGGGCTGCCTCGAGCTGGTAAAAGTGACTCTCGAGCTTAGCAAGTGCCGAGTCGGAGCCGAGGATCGGCTCCGAACCCATCAAGCAAGAATGAAGGCGAGATTGACAACTTAACATTGTGGTTCCGCAAACAATCTCAAGGGACTTCGCCTGACGCACAAAGTCGGTTCCCCGCCAGAGGCAGAGGGGGGAACAATAATGGTAGACGTCGCCCTAGAGGCAGGGGGGGGTCCGCAAAACCAGGGCAATCGGGAAGTCTTCTCTGATAAGCCTTTTCAGCATCCCTGAGGTGTTGCCCGACTGCCTACCTTCGGAGGCAGTCGGGGGGAAGATTGTCACTGTACCCAAAAGCCTGGCTATCCCTGACTCAAGACAAATGGGTACAGTCCATCATTTCCGAAGGCTATTCCATTCCCTTCTATCACATTCCAAACCAATCAAAAAAATCCCTTCCAGATGTTCCACCCACTCAAAGGGATCTTGCAGCTTTGGAAATTTCAAAGCTGCTTGCAAAAAGAGCAATTCAGCCAGTTCCAGCAGACCAGCATGGATCCGGAATCTACTCCAGGTTCTTTTTAGTTCCAAAGAAAACAGGGGACTGGAGACCAATTTTGGATCTCAGTATCTTGAACAAGTCAGTCAAGAAAACAAGATTTCGGATGGTCACGCTGCAGTCCATCCTTCTCCTTTTGGGAAAGGGAAGCTGGATGTGCTCTATAGATCTTCAGGATGCGTACTATCACATAAAAATGAAAAGACGCTCCAGAAGATTCCTCCGCTTCAGGCTGGGAACCAGTCATTTTCAATTCAGGGCCCTGCCCTTTGGTCTCACCACTGCCCCCCGGGTGTTTACCAAATGCATGGCAGTGGTAGCTTCTCACCTGAGACGACAAGGATTCCAGGTGTTTCCATATTTGGACGACTGGCTCCTCACAGCTCCCTCCAAGCATCTTCTTCTAATGGCCAGGGACTACACCTTTCGCACTTGTCGAAATTTAGGCATTTCAATAAATTTCGAAAAGTCTGTTTTGTCGCCTTGTACTATTACCTTCATAGGCGCAAATCTAGACACAGTCAACATGTCTGAGACTAACAGATCAGAGAATAACAGACATACACAAAATAGTCTCGCTCCTCTTCAGCAGCAACAGAATCAAAGCCAGGCTAGTTCTGAAAGTGTTGGGGATTATGGCGGCTGCCATACCTCTGCTTCCATTAGCCAGATTCCACATGAGAATCCTTCAATGGATGCTCTTCACGCAATGGTCGTACCAGCAACTTCCAATGTCCCACACCATTATGATCACGCAAACATGCAGAAATCATCTTCTGTGGTGGATGTCTTCCCCTCAGCTCTTATTGGGAAGACCCTTTGTTCCTTCCTCCGGTTGCTACTCTGACAACGGACGCCTCCCTGATCGGGTGGGGGGGGCATTATCAGGGCAGAACTGTCCAGGGCACATGGCAACCAGATGAATGCCACTTGCACATAAATGTTCTAGAGATGAGAGCAGTGCTTTTAGCGTTGCAAGCCCTTCAAGACTCTCTTCCCTTGGGAACGATAGCAATCCAAACGGACAATATGTCTGTAGTGTGGTATATCAACAAACAAGGCAGAACCAGGTCCTACCCCCTGTGTCGAGAAGCACTCAGACTGTGGCAATGGGCGATTTCTTCTCAGCGTTTTCTGATAGCAACGCACATCCCCGGGAAGTCCAATCAAATCGCGGACAAGTTGAGCAGAGCTATCCTCATGCCTCACGAATGGTCTCTGAAAGACTCTGTTGTGAGAGAAATTTTTCTCAAGTGGGGCCAGCCTTGCTGCGACCTTTTTGCTACTCCACAAAACAGCAAGTGCAGAGATTTTTTCACCCTTTTCCCGTTACCAGGCCAACCCAGCAGAGACGCTCTAGTCCAAGTTTGGCCCCGGGGACTTCTGTATGCATTTCCCCCCCTTCCCACTAATCTCTCAAGTGATACAGAAAGCTATCTCTCAGAAGGCTTCATTGATCCTCACTGCTCCGTACTGGCCTCGACAGGTTTGGTTCCCCTTTCTACATCAGTTTCTGTTGGAGCGACCTTGGCATCTGGACCTAGTTCCAGATCTTTTGATCCATCAGTCGGGTCAGTTTCATCGCTCCCTTCCCTCCCTGAACCTCACTGCTTGGTTCCTCCAATTCCAACCTTAGCCAGGCTTCCTCAAATATCTCACTCTGTTAGAGATATTTTGATAGCTTCCCATAAATCTTCCACTCGAAAGATTTATTTGAGTAAGTGGAGACGTTTCGCCTATTGGGCTCAAGGAAGGGACATAGATCCTTTCACTGCTTCCATCCAAATGGTCCTTGATTTCCTAGCTGAACTCTTCCATGCAGGTTCATCTCCTTCTACTCTTAAAGTTCAATTGGCAGCTATTTCTAACTTTCATGTGGGCATTTCAGATTCTGCCATCATGTCCCACAAGCTTTGCAAAGCCTTTTTGAAAGGAGTTTTTCTACTCAGACCTCCGGTAAGAAATCCTCCTCCTCCTTGGGACCTAAATTTAGTTCTCAGTTCTTTAATTCTCTCTCCTTTCGAACCTGCAGCTTCCTGTTCTTTAAAATTACTATCATGGAAGACTCTCTTTCTAGTAGCTATTACTTCAGCTAGAAGAGTTTCAGAACTTCATGCACTCAGCTGCCGACCTCCTTATCTGTTGTTCCATAAGGACAGAGTATCTTCTGAACCAACCCGTCCTTTTTACCAAAAATAGCCTCCTCGGCTAACCTAAATCAAAGCATTGACCTCCCGGTGTTTTTTCCAGAATATTCTAACAGATCTGAACAAAGATTGCATTGGCTAGATGTTCATCGTCAGTTAAGGTACTATTTGGATAGAACAAAACAATTCAGAAAATCTGACCAGCTGTTCGTCTCTTATGCAGAAGGCAGAAAGGGACTTTCAGTTTCAAAGGTATCATTATCCAGATGGCTAACATCTCTGATCTCCCTTGTTTATGAAATTAGACACCAAAAGCTGCCTAGCAAACCTAAAGCCCATTCTACCAGAGCTTTGGCTACTTCTATAGCTTTCCAAGATAGACTGCCTATTGACACCATTTGTGCAGCGGCTACTTGGGCTACTCCTCACACTTTCATTTCTCATTATAAGCTGGATTTAGCCTCTAGACATAGAGCTAACTTTGGTTCCACTGTTCTCAAGAGTCTGTTCCGTTAGGCCACCCGGGACAAGGTGCTAGGACGGTCCCATCCAGCAAGAATGAAGGCGAGATAGACAACTTAACATATAGAAGTTATGTTCTTACCATAACGTTCCATGTTAGTTGTCTTCTCGCCTTCTTCTTGCGTCCCACCCTCCTTCCCCCTGGCCTGGACAGACCTAGAGGAGTTTTGATTGTGACCTCTCTTTCTACCACCTCTGTACTTTAGGTATATGCTCTGCTGTGCATATTTCCTGGATCAGGATGTAGGTCACCCTTCTCTTCTCCCTTGTTTATAGAGGTGGACTTTGTTACTAGTTATTCTATTACTATTATAGGCTGGGCCTAGCTTACAAACGAGATCTGAGGTAACTCACGCCTAGCATTGTGGGATATAGGGGGAACCTCGAGCCGGTGGAACCAACTCTCGAGCTTTTAGAGTGGCCGAGTCGGAGCCGAGGTCGGCTCCGAACCCATCCAGCAAGAAGAAGGCGAGAAGAAGACAACTAACATGGAACGTTATGGTAAGAACATAACTTCTATTTATAACCAAAAGAATGTGTAGATTCATTAACCTTTCTGGATCTTGAAAGTATCGCACTCATTTGCCTTCAGAAGTTTCGATGTGTTATACCTGTGTGTTGCCCTCCTGCTGAAATTGCCTTACACACAAACCACTTGTCTGTTGCAAATGATTCATTTGTCAACACTGCACTGCATCTTCTCACTCTGGTCTTGGGATTATTGAGCATCTATTCTCCAAAGCTTGTCCAGCTACCCTGTATTTGGAAAAAGTGAGTGAAACGTTTGTCACCTCGAGATGATCATGATTCCCCACTCAGAGTAGTACAGCACCCTACTCATCTTTAGGGAGGGTTGATGTTCAGCAAAACATAGCATTTAGCTTTACCCACCTTATGTGCTGTTTTGTCCCACCCAGAGTTTCCATCAGCTGTGCTTGTATCCATATGAGAGACTACACTGGTCTCCTTCTAACATTCCATGCCATCTTGGTTGGTGCATGAGGGATTCTGTTTTATAGCTAGCATTGCTGGGAGCCTTCACTTCTCACCAATTTCAGTACTTTAGTATGTGCATCCTTACTACTTTAATTTTGTCTATATAGTGGGTCATGCTTACTGACCATTGTACGTACACACACATACACACATACCGGTATGCATTCATACATATAGTATCCTGCACTAAAGTTGTAAATACCAGGATATGCAATCAGAACGTAGAGCAAAACCTTGTAAGGGTGAAAAAATGTGTGCCAACACAAGGCAGTATATCTAATTAATGCAGAAATGTTTAAAGACTTTGGTATTCTGGGTGAGTTGTGGAGAATATCAGGAGATTGACTAGAAGATAAGTACAGCTGTGGTACTGCAAGCATTGTGCTGGACATTGGTGGTAAACTGACAGCTGATTCATAGGACAAAGCTCTCAATTTTTCAGTGAGTCTTCATCCTTCTTATCACCTATGCTCATGTGCTTGTGTTAGTGGCAGAAATTAAATGCCTTCTTATAGGGTTGCATGGATAACTCTTTTTGATAGTGTGAGGAGCTTGTCTTTCTAGGAGAGCCTAGGAGTGCAGCCATTGGTCCTTCTTTTTGAATGGAGCCATTTGTGGTGTTTTGGGGACCTCTTAACAGTATCCTTTGGGTGCCTTTGAGAGACCGAGGCACATCACACTAAAAAAGAGACCCCAGAGTATATCTAGGATATGTTGGAGGAATTATATTTATCATCTACTATATATATTTATGCCCTACTCTTCTCTGTTTTCACCAATAATCTAGCCTCTGCCACCAAACATGGCACACTCATACAATACGCAGATTACTCAACAATCATCTGCTCAGCCCAGTCCCTACCCAAACTGCAAAAAGTCACACAGGAAGCCTTTTCCTCTGTTGAAACTTGGTTATCCGATGCCCAATTAATACTCAACCCAAACAAAACTAAACTGCTCATCTTCCAACCCACCAAACATACTCAAAACAACTCTCACTTTAACATCACAGCAAAAGACAACACCACTATAGACCCAACTGAACACACCAAATTACTAGGAGTGGAAATAGACAATAAACTAAAATTTGACATTCACATATCCATGACCATAAAAAAAGTCCACAAAAAACTAGGAGCGTTCTACAGAAATAAGCAACTTCTCACCAAAGCAGCAAAGATTTCAATAGCAAATTCCCACCTTATCTCCACCCTCCTTTATGCCTCTTCAATATATACCAACCTAAGGCAATGCGATCTAAACAAGCTAGAGACCTGCTACAACAAAATCGCCAAATTCGCCACAGGAGCATCCTACCATCGTCACCACTGTCTCTCACTTGCTGAACTGGGCTGGCTTGAACTCCCTCACCTCCTTCAATGGTATCAACTCTCACTCGCTCACAAACTAGTAAACCATCCATTAAATGTCCCATCCCTCCAGAATCTACTCCAACCCTATCGCACCACCAGACCACTAAGATCCAGCAACAAAAATCACTTGCAGATCACTAAAGCCAATAACTCTGCTGGTGAAGCACTATTCTCTTGCACCATAGCCAAATTATGGAACTCCCTCCCACCCACAATTATCTCCATACCATCATGCACCCACTTCAAAACTTTACTAAAAGCGCACCTAAAAACATGCTGGCTATGCCCTTGCAACTCGCACTCTAATATCACCCACTCCATCCAACCACTACCTTTCTTTCCACTCCACTAACTACCTTGATTATAGCAAGCTCAGATGCTCATAAGCCTAGTGCTTATTATACAGCAGGAACTTCGTATTGTAACATTTGTTAATGTCTGTTATGTACTTCACAGATAAAGATTCTAGTTGTCTACTGATATACTATGTTCTTCATCTGTAAATATGTTGTAAGTAATTACTATGTAAATTGTTAATCGTTATGTAATCCAATGTAACTACTGTCTGTTTATTTTAACTGTGGAGCTTTTCTCCCCGGGCCTCCGCTGAAAATGGACTTACACCCAGTCGGACACTCCCGGTCAACAAATATAAATAAATAAATAATCTTACCTGAGGATCCCTTGGGATGAGATGGATAATTTCTGGGAATAGGGAAGTCTGGTCTTCCCTGCTCACTTTGCTACCACCACATCCTTCAGTAGGATAGGCAGTCTAAAAATGATGAAGCTTTCACATGTAAATCACCTTACTTTGTATTCTGTAATGAAAGTGTCATTGAAGGCAAATATTTTCATGCCAGGGATCATGTAAGTACTGACTCTCTGCTTATGATATTGTTATCTTTTAACCCAGAATACTAGATAGGACATTTCTTGCATTTATTGGATTGCACAGACAGCTCGTATTCTACTAGGATAACCAATAATGTCTGAAAATTTCATCAGCTTTTTGTTTCATTAAAGAATGGGAAAGAAGAAGAAATGTCTCCATAGCCCCCCTTGCAAACAAAAATCAAATCATCAATGTATCTATAAAAATGAACAACATGTTTTCTAAAAAAGTAATTCCTATTACACACATGCATTTTCATAGAGACCCATGAATAAGCATATGTAGGGGCAAAAGCTGTCCCACACTACTGATGATACAGAGAGCCATCAAAGCCAAATATATTATTTTCCAAACAGAACAATGTCAGTTCTATGATATATTGTGTACTGGGGCTCTTCCCCAAAAAAATTCTATAGCTTCTATACCATCGCTGTTTACTGCTAGTGTATAGGCTCACTATATCTGTCACTATAAAAAACATGTTCTTCTGACATGTTATTTTCTTTACGTTATCCAAAAAATCAAAACTGTCTTTGGTATATGAAGGTAATTGAAACATCTTTTTTAACAAAAACTGATGCAAAAAACATCCCAAATTATGGGTTACATAATTGCAGGAGATGCAGTGAGAAGACCTGGAGGATTAACCGTGCTTTTATGTATTTTAGGCACACAAAAAAAACTTTATTCAAGAACTTATTTTTAGCATCTTCATGACTAAAATAGTTTAGTCTAACCCCTTTATGTATTAATTCTTCATAGTTCTTGAACACCTCCTGATAAGTTAAAAAAAACTACTTTTTCATACGTTATCATTTTCTAGATGCTGTAAACATATTTACATATTGTGTGTAATGCATTATTACTGCAGGCTTAAATACAAGCTCCTTTCTTTCTCTCTCTCAAAAATTTTAAGGTCACCCATTCTTTTTGTGTCATATTATATTGAATTTCACTTCTAAAAAACTTTTTGCACTCTTGGTCTATTGCATAATTTAACATATGATGAAACATTTCAATTGTGTCACACTTAAAAGGAGGCATAAATTTGCTTTTAAAAGAAATACCACCAGTATCAGAATTACTATAAGCACTGCATTCTAAGTCAGAATTACAAGAAAAAAAAACTCTGTTACTTGCAGTATCTACAAAACTTACATTTTTCACATCTGCTTCTAAACTTTTTGTTTGATTTCCAAAGAAATCTGTTAAATGTAACTTGTGAGCAAAGTTAAATACTTCCCCCTTTAACTCATACATTCTGGGAAGAGACGTTGGGATACATTTCAAACCCCTATGTAAAACATTTTTTTTTTCATCACTAATAATGCATGCAGACAAATTTACAATATATTCAAAACCACTCACATTTGTATTATTAGAAAGTCACATTTTATTATGTACATTTTCCCAGTTTGTTGGTTCGGAAATTATATCCAGCACCACTCTGTTGATCCTGCCAACTTCTCTTCTTATTCCCTTGTTGTAACCCAGGTTGGTCACAAAAATTTCTGGATTCTGTCCCTTTAGTCTTCCCATTCTTCCCCTTCACCTTCCACTGATGAGGCTCCACTTTCAGCCGATGTACAGATCGTTCAGTTACCTTCTTCCCCTCCTGGAACCTAACATGCTGCTTTTTGTTAGTTCCAGAAGAAGAAACAAATGTTTGCTTGTGTTCGTAATCCCAAATGTCTCTCAACAGTTTTTCTTTTTACAATCAATGAGCTCTTTTTCATAAGTCAACAATTTGTCATTGACACTCTGCAAGTAGCTGTCAAAGGCTTCCTGACTGATTTTACTTGCAATATTTGAGCAAGCTTGTTTAATTTCAGATTTCAGTTTAGCCCTCTCTAGCATATCTCTCTCCACCAGAATGCTGACCCCCCAGCACTACATCTGTGAGCTGCTGACACCCAGCTTTCATGAAATGCTATGTCAACTTCACTGGTCAAATCAAATGGTGTAGAGGGATTACGAAAGGCTCTTAAGCCTCTAGGTGTTGTATATAGTTGTTGATATCTGTTGAGACTCTGTAAGTTGAAAACAACAGACGTCTCTTTAAAAATCAGTCTCTCTGCTTGTTCTAATAAATCTTGCATTTCAGATATAACAGAAACATTCATTCTCTTACCCACTGTTGAGAATGGATTCACTGACCGTTTCTGCCTGATCTCATCCCACCTGGAGTATATACTGGTAGCAAACTCTAGATTTGGAGCAGAACCATCATTGCCATGGGTTAATGAACCCTGACCCTCTCCTTCTCTTGGCTGGGAGGAACCAAAAAAATGATCCAATGTTCTTTGGCTGGAATCCATTTCCAGTTCTCTAAACAGTCTTGGCAGTCTCACAAAGATTCATTGGCCATAAATAAAGCGCCACACTATAGAACAAACCAGACCTCACACCACAAGTTCCAGGCCAGATGAATTCACTCAGTTTGGTAGACAGACTTCTTCTTCTTCTTTTGGCTGCTCCCGTTAGGGGTCACCACAGCAGATCAACTGTTTCCATTTCTTCCTGTCCTCTGCATCTTGCTCTGTCACACCAACCACTTGCATGTCCTCTCTCACCACATCCATAAACCTTATCTTAGGCCTTCCTCTTTTCCTGTTACCCAGCAGCTTCATCCTTAGCATCTTTTTCCCAATATACTCTACATCCCTCCTCAGCACATGTCCAAACCAACGTAATCTTGCCTCTCTGGCTTTGTTGCCAAACCTTCCAACCTGGGCTGACCCTCTAATATACTTATTCCTAATCCTGTCCATCCTCGTCACACCAAGTGCAAATCTTAACATCTTTAACTCTGCCACGTCAAGCTCTGACTCCTGCCTTTTTGTCAGTGCCACTGTCTCCAACCCATATAACATAGTTGGACACGCTACCCTCTTATAGACCTTCCCTTTCACTCTTACTGGTACTCGTCTGTCACAAATCACTCCTGACACTCTTCTCCACCCACTCCATTCTGCCTGTACTCCCTTCTTCACCTCTCTTCCACACTCACCATTACTCTGAACTGTTGATCCCAAGTACTTAAACTCATTCACCTTCGCCACCTCTACTCCCTGCATCCTCACCATTCCTCTATCCTCCCACTCATTCACACACATACATTCTGTCTTAGTCCTGCTGACCTTCATTCCTCTTCTCTCTAGAGCATATCTCCACCTCTCCAGGGTCTCCTCCACCTGTTCCCTACTCTCACTACAGATCACAATGTCATCTGCAAGCATCATAGTCCACGGGGACTCCTGTCTGATCTCGTCTGTCAACCTGTCCATCACCATTGTACACAGACTGATTTATTAAAATAAAAAAATAAATTCTCAAGCAAAACTTCAAATTCTAATACCATTAAGAACAAATAACACTTATCTGGCACCTCGGCTTTCAGAAAAGCCTTTTCAGAGTACATCTTTCTGCTAGTAAGCATACACTTAAATACATGCATTTAATCAATTAAATAAACATCCAATTAAGAATTCACTAAAAAAAGTCAACTAAAAAGGTTAACTTTTAATATTCTTTTTTTAACCTTCTTATATTAAATGCTTCCCAGAGAATTCCCTATTCAAACCTCTTGGAAGCATTGTATCATATTTTAAAATAAATATTGCTTCCTTCCTTCCTTCTCAAGTGTTCCTTAATTTTTTCATCAGTACTAAACCTAGTATTCACTTGTTCCAAAACAGATGCCTGTTAACCCCTGTGAATATCCATTATGGTGTTCCTTAAGGTGCATAGCTACAGGATTCTGAAATCGTTGCTTCTTGATGCCCCTTATATGTTCTTTTAATCTTACAGCAAAACTTTTCTTGCTTTCCCCAATATAAAACAATTCACAAGGACATTTTAAACTATATATAATCTTTTCACTCCTGCAGGTGAAAACTAAAAGAATTAGCTTGTCAAGAATGATGAAAAGAGAGGAGTTGCATGAATGGCTACTACTTATGCTGGTCTCACCACAGTTTCACTCTGTTGGGATACAATACTCCTTTGCTTTTTCTCTCGCCAGAAGCAAAATGTTCCCACCAATCCCAAGAAGAGAAGCAGGCCACAGCCTGTTTGGTGATCCACAGTCTTGTCCCAGATAATGCAAGGGTCTGTAGGCTTGTAGCCTTTTTCTGGTATGCCTCGAATAGCAATCGGACCAATCAGGTGCGTTAAGCCAGACACTCCCTCTCCAGCCAGAAAGAGTTGGAAATCAATGCACTCTGCTCCCACTCTCACCAGGATCAGAATATAAGCACAAATTCCAAGCTGTCATCTATAAAGCAGTTATTAGGCTTTTTGGAGATCAGCAGTCTCCAGGAAGTAATGTCGCTATACTCATTCTCTCACCAGGAGAAAACAGAGGCAATAATCCCAAGATGACTACTGAGAAGCAGAATGTGGGCTCTCCAGTAACTGGTGGTCTTGCAATAGATAAAGGTAAGATAAAAACTATGGTTTATCCTAAACACTGCAGTATGCACTAAGCAGTTAGATATGAAAGTGGGTAACTTGTCTAAAAAATTACGTTTTAGTAGAGAGCCACTATTTGTAAGAGAGCACGATAGATCGAAAGGAGGGGGGCACGTCTGTATTCTGGTACTATGGAATACAGTAGGATGGCCAATAAATTTAAATAGTTGAAGGGAAGTGATTTCACAAAATGATAATTTTGCTTACTTACACTAGCCAGTAAAAGCAAAGAGGAAATGAGATATATGGTCTAATTAACATAAGGGGTAGGCAGCTAGAGAGACAGTGGTGTTTAAGAACACATCAGTAACAGGGTGGCAAGATGGGAAAAAATTCTGTCTGACTCACAAGAAACATAGCTGTGGTCTCTTTTCAAGTTTTAATATGCAGTTAAAAGCAGAATACAAGTAAAACACAGTGTAAAGAAAACAAATCACAATATACAAAATAGAAAAAGGCAATACAAAATACAAGAAATAAAAAGCAAACTAACCTTTTCCTCACAGCAAGCTGTGGGCAGGGTCTGCTCAAGAACCCAACAGACAGGGACATGGAGAGTGGCTGCCTTCCCATTCAAATGGACAAGACTCTTACGTTATGCCTTCTCTTCTTTTCTCCCTGATTCCTAGAGTACTGATCAAAGTGAGGTCAAGCAGGCTGAGCATGATACTCATAGCCTCCATCTGGCCAAGACAACATTGGTTCTTCCTCTATTTGACCATCAGTAAGAAGAAATATTGCATTTTACCAAAAGTTATAGACCTACTCACCCAGTTAAAAGGTCTGTCATTCATCCTCACCTGAGCACCCTCAAACTAATCTTGGAGGATTAATTTCAGACCCCAGATTATGCAACCTATTCTACAGGAGCACTGTCTATCCAGCAGGAGGCAAGGAAACCATGTACCAGGAAATCATACTTATCCAGATGGAAAAAGTTTTCTTGTTTGGCGCAAAAACAGAGATATTAACCTTTCATTGGAAGGCATAAGGACTGTTTCATCAGGGAATGACTCATTCCAGTATTAAGATACATGCTTTAGTGATCTCTTCTTGCCTTACTTGCTTTCCCTGTTTATTCTCACATCCACCCAAAACCTTTACTTAAAGGTGTCATACATCTTAGACCCCCCCCCCCCCACATGGAGAAACCCTGTCCCTACCTGGGATTTAAACCATGTCTTAGAAAACTGTACATTACCACTGTTTGAGTCAGCAGCTTCTGCTCCCTTAAAGATGCTCAGTTGGAAGACAGCCCTGCTTATAGACATCACTTCAGCCTGGAATGTCTCAGAGCTACAGCCCCTGAAGTGCAAGGAGACCTTCACTGTGATCCATAGCAACAGAGTAACCCTTAGAACTCCTCCCTTCTTTATGCCAAAGTAGTGTAAGATCTCTCCTTCAATCAAGCTATTCATTTGCCAGTGTTCTTCTCTAACCCAAAGAATAAAGCCTAGAAAATCTTGCACTCTCTAGATGTACACCTACAGATCGGGTATCACCTGGACAGGACAAAATTTCCCTAACTGAGCAGACCAAATACTGGTGGCATTTACAGAAGGAAAAGAAGACAGACCTGTCTCCAAACAGACTATCTCTAACTGGATAGCCAGTTGCATTACTTTGTTGTGCCCATTAGAGCTAGCCAGTAACGACCCCCTGTCAGGGCCCATTGTGCCAGACAAAGAGCGGCCACCACTGTCTTTCTTAAAGGTGTTCTATCACAGGCTATTCTGGAAACTACCACATGAACATCCATTCACACTTTTATTAAACGTTACCATTTAGCCAGTACCTTCAGGGCTTGTACAGGGTTTGCATCTGCCATCCTACAAAACCTGTTTTCCTAAAGGCCAACAGACAGGCTGCTCCCCCAAGGATCAATATTGCAACACTGACTATGAGGAACAAAGTACAGTTGTATCACCCATTGTAGTAGCAGATGTTCGATTAGATCAGTATTACAGAACACATTCTCACCATCCTACTCTTTTGTCTGCCCTCCAGAGTGAGGGAGGGGAGGAAATCATTTCAAATGGGTTGCTCTTATCCACCATCATATTCTAGTTTTACTTCTAATACATACCTAATACCTTCCCCAATTCCTGTTCAAAAAAGTATTTTGACATCTGGATGGGTCATGCTGTCCTTAGGCCTCTGACTGCTCATTGTATAGAAAGACCTGAAGATGGCTCTGACAGATGTCTCTCTTCTGCCCTATTGTCCAAACATTGGACATTAAATGTCCTTTGGATATGGATGATGAAAATACTCTGAAAATCAGGCCAGTTGTGGGCTTCTGCATTGTAGGAAGGCCCAGGGATTGGTACTGCATCATTGATCTACTTGAACATCTATAACTACGGTAAGTGTGACTCAGCTGTACTTTCTCTCTGTGTTTGTGTGGATTTCTCTGACTGCTGTGGCTTCCTCCCACATTCCAAAGACAGTGCAACAGGTGGATTGGGCACAGCCACACACTAAATTGGTCATAGATGTGTGTCTGTGGGGGGGGGAGTACTGAAGAACAACTGTGGCAGGGCTGGCCACTGGGCAGTGTGAGCATTGGCTCTAGATGATTGTCACTTTGATGTGACACTCTGACCCCATGTGCAAAAATGGAAAAAAAAGGGGGGGGGGGGGAGGTTGTGGATGGATTTGCTAACCATCCATCTTCTGAGGTAAAAAATTATTCTGTAAATGCTTCTGAGACAGATGTTTCTCTGGTGACTAAGCATATGTTGAAATGTACTTTATGGTACCTCTGACTCTTTTCTTAGAGTGGCTGTTTCTGGATTACTTTTGAGAAGACTTGCCTATCTTTAATCTCAAAACCTTCCCAAAATATAGTCCGAGATCATGAATCTCCTGTAGATAATTTTTTTTTTTTTTGGGGGGGGGGGGCTCTTCTCCAACTGAGGTACTTAAGTGTGCAGAAATGGAGAAACTGATACAAGGAATGAGATTTTTTCCACCCTCCTTTTTAAAACCAATTAACAGTTTTAACCCCCTTCTCAACACCCTTTCCTAACAATTTAACTGCAGGGTGCCAGTACTTTGGGGGGAGGGCAATGAAAAGGAATCTCTAAGAAAAAGGGAAACTTCAAAAAAAAAAAAAAATCAAAGACAGCTGTCCAAGTCAGTATGACTATCTACTTGTTCTGTCCCCATTCCCTTACTGTGGCAACCTCCTCTTCTGTCTTAGACTTCAATTGCTTTTGGCATCAGATAGTCCCAGACAATAGGGTTCTGACGGTAATTCAGTGGGAGTAATCCTTGTCTTTCTTTTCCAAGGAACCAGATTTATCTGTTTCTTGCTATTCTGCACAACATGATGTCCCAAAGAGTAGTAGAACCAATGCCTTTTAATCTTTCTGGTACCCAAGCCAGAAGGATCCTGAAGGCCAGCACTGGATCTTTTGGGTTTAAACCTCCATGTCAAGATTCTGAAGTTCAAGATGTTATTACTTTAGAGTCTGTACCCTTGATCCCCACCCTAGCTTTCATGATGAAAGCTAGACCTAAAGGATTTCCATTACAAAACAGTTTGGGCATTTCTTGAAATTTGCCATATATGGCTTACATTGTCAGGCCTCTCTTTTGCCCTTTGGACTCTGCACTGCACCAAGGGTGTTTACAAAATGCGTTGCTCCAGTAACAGCTCATAGAAGACTACAAGGCATATACATTTTTCCATATTTGAACAATTGTCTAATCATTACATATCCTTTTTCCAGCTGTCAGGAGTCTCAAAAATGTCCAGGAACTTCTGTTCAGTCTAGGATTTCAAATCAACTGGCAGAAATTTTCTGTCATCCCTTTACACAAAATGGTGTTTCTGGGATTTTTATTGGACTCGACTGAGAGGAAGGCTTTTCTCCCTCTTGGCAAAGTAGAAATCTTTCAACAGTTCTTCTGAACCTCTGCATCCTGCATCTGCATTTGAGTTTCTCAGAATTTTGCAGTACATGGCATTGATGGTTTTCATGCTACATTTTGCCAGAGTACACATGAGGAAGTACAGTGCTATCTCAGATCAGTCTGGGCTCAGCATCTACACCCCTTGCCTTTTCAGATTCCAGTTCTGGTATTTGTAAAGAGGGAGACTGGATGGTGGCTAGAACAGATAGCTTGCAGTCCATGTCTGCAGTTCTCCCTTCTCTCGCCACTCCAGTCAGTCACTACAGACTCTTCAGATCTGGTGTCACAAGAGGTTTCAAAAGGGATATAAAAGTGCAAACTGTGGGATCCTAAAGACAGACAGAAGTACATAAATAACCAAGAATCACTTGGCGACGCTACAAACACGTCATGTTTATTCATGTATTCACGTATTAAGAGCTTTCGTTCCAACCAATAGAGAACGTCATCAGAATAAAGTCCATAAAGCATACCTACAATTTATAAAGCAATTAACTAAATCATATGACCCCAATAGCCAGTCGTTATAAAAATCCAGTATTAAAACACAGACATTTAATTAATACATGCTACACAGTTAATGCAAAGTACATAATAAATTTACATTAACCATAAATGTTTCATTTTTAAAATGCAGCTAATAGGCAACATTCCATTGAAACTGGGAGCTGTTCCTGCATTTAATCTCAGTTGCCAGTAAAGCTCCCAGAGCTCCAAAAACACACGTCTTGGACTGTATCTTCATTTTTCAATACCAGAAAATTAAAAAAAAAAACAAAAAAAACTATGATCTGGAAAGTTAAATCTTTAGCAAAGCCATCAGTGTGTTTTAATACTGGATTTTTATATTGATTGGCTGTTGGGGTCAGATTTATTTATTTTTATTTTTTTTAACATTGGTTTTACCAGGATAATCTGACTGGACAGCTAGTGTCCATTTTCAGCAGAGTCTTAGAGAGAAAAGCTCCAAGAAGTTATAGTGTGAATACATGGTTATTAAAGAATAACAATTAGTAGGATGTGGTTATTAAAGAATAATTAGTAGGATGTGGTTATTAAAGAATAACAATTAGTAGGATGTGGTAATTAAAGAATAACAATTAGTAGGATGCTGACATTTTTAGAAGGCAAGACAGTTAAATGCAATAAAAGTAGTAGGATAACAAGTGGTAGAATGCTAACATACAGTGGATATAAGAAGTGTACACACCCCTGTTAAAATGCCAGGGTTTTGTGATATAAAAAAATGAGACCACAATAAATCATTTCAAAACTTTTCCCACTTTTAATGTGACCTATAACCTGTACAATTCAATTGAAAAACAAACATCTGTTAGGGGAAAAATGTAAAAAATAAAAAACATACAATACGCTGGTTGCATAAGTGTGTACACCCTTAAACTAATACTTTCTTGAAGCACCTTTTGATTTAATTATAGCATTCAGTCTTTTTGGGTACACACCTGCCATCAATTAAAGAGACTCTGATTAACCCCAAATAAAGTTCAGCTGTCCTAGTAGGATTTTTCTGACATTTATTCAGTTGCCTGCTACAGCAAAAGTCATGGTTCACAAAGAGCTTACCAGGCATCACAGGGATCTCATTGTTGAAAGGTATCAGTCAGGAGACGGGTACAAAAAATTTTCCACATCATTGGATATACCATGCAGCACAGTGGAGACGGTCATCAAAAAGTGGAGAAAATATGGGATGACAGTGACGTTGCATCCCTCCAAAATTGATGACAAGATGAAAACTGGTCAGGGAGGCTGCCAAGAGACCTATATCAACACTAAAGGAGCTGCAGGAATTTTTGGCAAGTACTGGTTGTGTACTACATGTGACAATCTCCCGTATTCTCCATATGTCTGTTCTATGAGGTAGGGTTGCAATTTGGTAGCTTTTCTTACACAGAAAAACATCCAGGCCCAGCTAAAATTTGCAAAACAATATACATCGTCTCCCAAAAGCATGTGGGAAAATGTGTTATGGTCTGATGAGACCAAGGTTGAACTTTTGGCCACAATTCCAAAAGGTACGTTTGGAGCAAAAACAACACTTCACATTACCAAAAGAACAGCATCCCCACGGTGAAGCATGGTGATGGCAGTATCATGTTTTGGGGTTGCTTTTCTTCAGCTGGAAGTGGGGCTTTGGTCAAGGTGGGAGGGAATTATGAACAGTTCCAAATACCAGTCACTTTTGGCCCAAAACCTTCAGGCATCTGCTAGAAAGCTGAAGATGCATTTCACCTTTATACACGACAATAACCCCAAGCATACATCCAAATTAACAAAAGAAATGGCTTCACCAGAAGACAATTAAAGTTTTGGAATGGCCCAGCCAGAGCCCAGACCTAAATCCAATACAAAATCTGTGGGGGTGACCTGAAGAGGGCTGTGCACAAAAGATCCCCTGGCAATCTGACAGATTTGGAGCACTTTTGCAAGGAAGGGTGGTGAAATATTGCCAAGTCAAGATTTGTCATGCTGATAGACTCCTCCAAGAAAACCGAATGCTGTAATTAAATCAAAAGGTGCTTCAATTAAGTATTAGTTTAAGGGTGTGCACACTTATGCAACCAGCTTATTGTACATTTTTTAATTTTTCCCCCCAACAGATTTATTTGTTTTTCAATTGAATTGTACAGATTATAGATCACATTAAAAGTGGGAACAGTTTTGAAATGATTTATTGTGGTCTCATTTTTTTAAATTACAAAAACCTGGCATTTTAACAGGGCTGTGTACACATTTTATATCCACTGTATAAAAGGCAAAAAGAGTTAATTACAATACAAGCTCATAGTACAGATATGTGATCACAGATCTTATAGTACAAGTACAATATATGTACATAAGGTTTTCAGAGTAAGCAAATATTTACAAAATGTACAATGCACATAGATGGACCAAAATGACATTGAAAAGTATGCATCAGAGGTCTCAAGGGGGTAACCTGCCTACAGTGGGTTGAGAATTCTGGGGGGGGGGGTCATTACAGTTGCAAAGGGGGTTGGCGTGAAGGTGTTATTTGAGTAGGTCTTTAAATGTGGATGTGCGATTTTTTTAACCTGAGGTCAGGAGGGAGGATATTCAATGCCTTTGTGACCTCATGGAATGATTTACTTAAAGGACCACTACGGGTAAATGATAAAAAAACAAATATTTTTTTTATCTAGTCATGATTTTCTGCACCTCCCAAATCTGCTTTAATCCAAAAAAGTAGTCATTCTTAATTTTATTTTTTTGTTCTCCTGTCTGCCCTCATGGGGGCAGACATCCTGATGAAACTATTCTCCCTTAATAGGCTAAGTCTGTCCCAAAATGCAGTCTGACAGCCCTGATTGTGAGAACAATTAGCCCTACCTTTTGTTGTCAGATCAGGCTTCCATTCACTTAGCATGGAAAACCTGAAAAATATTGCCAAGTTTAACAGTCAGTAGATCAAGTGTCACTGACTGTCCTGCACCGAATTTTACAAATGTTGTTCATATTTTCTGAAAGAAGCTTGGAAAAGTGTCAACTAATTGCAGAGATAAAAAAACACTTTTTGCAAAGGGCAATTTTGTTACTGTCAGTTCCTGACCAAGTTACTCCTCCCATCTCCACTCCTTCTATGAGCCTGAGTCTCAGATTTCCAGCTATGCTAGGTTCAGTTAATTAGCAACCCTGCATGACAAAAGACATCGAACAAATGTCAGCCTGGTGTGCCACTAAAACTGTTCCCTAATGACTCTTTCCTCCTTACTGTTGACTTACACATATCCAGGCTAAGTGGGATAAAATGAAAAAAAAAACACACTAATCTGAATTCAACTTTGTGTCCACTATATCAATTTTCTCAAATGGACACAGTGAAATATCTGCTTTTGGGTGTGTGATAGTGCTTACTGGCTGGCCACATACTTATTTTTGCATAGTTGCTGTTGTATACCATAACATTAACCAAGTGCCAAACTTCACCTAACAACTGAATATTTTTTCTTAACAGTAGCCTCCCTAGGCTCTTATGTCAGCCACTACTTTTTGTTGCAATAGCTTCGCACATCCTTTTTTTTTTCTTTCTTTCAGGCTTATCTCTTATTCTTTCAGAAACAACCTCAACTCGTTGAGAAAGCTTCAAAGTTATAAAGCATTTCTAAGTAGCAGAACTACTCCTTTGGTTCAGATCACACAGAGTGCATGAAGTGGCACCCATTGCAGGATAATTATTCCTACATTGCAAGCATTTTCATTGTTTGTTCCAGACAATCCATAACCTTATTCAAGAATCAATTTTGATTCCACCATGGCAGAGCAAAGGTGTAAGGCCAAATTAGGTACACCTGTGAAGTATGCTGGTTTGACACAATGCACTCTTACCCTCCTGTCTCCCATCACACCACCCTCAATCCATATATGCATTTACTGAGTTAATAAAACCCAAATGTTGCAACAGTGCCAGCAGCTGTACCAAGCTCTTAACAAACAAGGCTGTCAGGCCTTGGTTAACGAATATGAGAGATAGATGCTAGTGATGGACTACTCATAGCTCGTCAGCAAGGCATTTTTCCATCTGGCTTTCATCCACTGTTCTCAGTTACACCTTACTGATCATATTTCCACAGGGCTGACTGAGCCACTCACAATGTCAGTTCATAACCCTCCCCCACTAATTGTATCTAGACCACTGCCCTTGAGATGGCTCTCCCCAAAGCAGGGCAGCAGGGATGTGTCAGTCCATCTGTGCTTCACACTCCTTTACACCACAGATGTCATACAGGAATACTTGCACACACGCACACACACGTCTGTACACAAGACCAGCTGTAATACATGTTTCTCTGTAATACCATGCATGCCTCCACACAGTAGTTCACACACATGCACATGTATTCTGACAAGTACACTCATGCATACAAGCACACATCACCTTGAGCACTTGCTTTATGTGACACCATGTCTGCATGCTTGAGCAAACACACACACAAACGCACCCCAGACCATTTTCATCACATGTTCTTTGTTACTCCATGTGCACACTTCTCTTATATGAGATCAACACACACACATGCACATACAAGCAATGCTAAAGTGCGTTGCATTACCCTCCTCTTCACAAAACACTGCTTCAATTCTAAGGGGGTTGTCCAAGGCACTGATATTGTCATCTCATAACATCACCCCAGTAATTGATGCAAGCCCGCTGCACTGACACAGCTCTCCCCACAGCAGGGCAACAAGGATGTGTCAGTTCAACTTTGCTCCACAGTTCTTCTATACACCACATACATCATCCAGGAACACACAAACACACACACACACACCTGTAAAGCCATACCAGCTATAATCCATGTTTCACTGTAATAGCATGCATTCCTCCACACATTTCTTCACACACATATAAATGCACATGTACTCTGACACCCACACTCATGCACACAAGCTCACATCACCTTCATCACTTGTTTTATGCTACATCATGGACACCCTGTGTGCATAACTGAACACATTCAAATGCAAACACACACCCCCAGATCATTTTCAGCACATGTTCTATGTTACACCATGTACACCGTGTGTACAGAGAGTGACACCCAACAAACACCCACACACAAAAGCAATGTACTGCTGAAGTGTGCTGCATTACCCACCTCTCCACAGAACACTGCTTAAATTCCAAGGGGGTTGCCTAAGGTACTGACTTTGTCACCTCGTCACATCACCCCCTGTAATTGAAGCAAGCCCGCTGCACTGACACAGCTCTTCCCACAGCACTGCAGCAAGGAGGTGTCAGTTCAGCTTTGCTCCACAGTTCTTCGTTATACCACATACATCATACAGCTGTGCACACACACACACACACACACACCCACACACACACACACGCAGCCAGACCCAACTTTCTTTACAAAATGCACTCACACTCATACATGCACATGTTCTTCAACATATATGAACTCAAATTCACCCCAGGGATCACGTCAGTTGCCTTGCTAGACAGGGGTCCAGGAAAGTAAATAGTGTGGGAAGAAATAGCCAGGGAATAGTTATGGCTAGGTTTGTATAGGCCCTATTACCAACCTATGAACCTAATGCACATCCATCAATCAATGACAAACACCATTGCTACACACGGAGTCAGTAAACAGAATTAGCAAAAACGTAATCAGTTAATTTCAAACAAATAAATGAATAAGTATAACCACACATTTTCACACAGGCTATAGGGAAGTGTGTTATGCACATGGTGGATGCAGGTCTTTCTCATTAAACACACAAATTACTTTAGTGATATAGCTATTTCCTCAGGTAGACATATCTTCCCACATGACTACATGTGCTTGTCATGATTACTCTATATAGTTCTATAACTGTCACTTTATATATCTACGTATATATCTATGGATGTATTAATATATATCTAAAATGCAATAAATACGTATTTATTTAAAAGCATTTCGATATGCCCAAAACACACACACCCCTACCTTCAAATTACAAAATTAAACTGTATACCAGCCTGTAGTACTGTTTCTCCATATTCCACAAATTCTCAAAGCTAATGCTATCAGACAACAGCTACTGATACAAAGAGCTCATAGACATTTTTCTGGGGTGGAATCATGGCTGATACATCTGCAGGCCAACATTGTTTGAACACCAGCAAGCCAAATTTGCACTAATATAGGTAGTTCGGTGTGTGCAGCCTTGAGTTAGCTTTTTTCTGTGAGAGGCAGTCTCATGGGTGGTTCCTTGGTTAGGCTGATCAGCAAGGGGTACCAATGCTGTCTGGCCCAATTTGGAGCAATCATGATGACTCATGGCCCTTCCTCCGTGATCTTTAGTAGTACCCTTGGTATCCTAGACAAGGGAAGGAATGCATAGACCAACAGGTTGCTCCAGTTGAATGACAGAGCTTCTACCTTCCAGGCTTCTGGTTGAACTCCCTGGTGCAGAACTAGTCCAGCTGGGTGTTCTGTACGGAGGAGAAGAGGTCCACCACTGGTGTTCCCCAAGACTGCATGATACAAGGGAAGGTCTCCCTGAGAAGTTGCCATTCTAGTGGGTCTAATTATTTTTTCCTGAGTTGGTCTGCTTGAATATTGTACTTCCCTGGAATGTACTAGGATATCAGATGAAGGTCCATCATAGAGACAGTCTGCCAGAGAAGAGTGGCTAGACGTCAAAGGGGGTAGCATTGAGTTGCACCCAGCTTGTTGATGTACCACATGACTGTGGTGTCTGTCTTGATGAGGAGCACCCCTGGAATCAAGTGGGCCTTGAAAAATGTAATAGCACTGAGTACTGCCATCATTTCCTTTTGGTTGATGTGCAGTCTTCTGCCCACCAAGGAGCAGCTCTATCTCCAGAGACTGAGAGTGTTGGCATCAAATTTGTGGAAGTATGCAGGGGAACATAAATAAGTAATTTAACCAAATGACCACTGAATTTATATGTACAACTATGCTAAAAGGCAGTAGTAAAACATTTACCACAAAAGCCACTAAAGGTATATGTTCAAGTTTTCATTAGCACAAAAAACAAACATTTACATAAGTGATCCTGTACTTTAATATGCCCCCATTACCTCAAGCACCAATCATTGAGAAGCTCAGATGTATAATATTTTATTTATTTATTTATTTTTTATTTTATTTTACATTTGTTGACCGGGCTAGTCTGGCTGGATAACAAGTCCATTTTCAGCAGAGGCCCGAGGAGAAAAGCTCCACTTTCTACTAGTACATTACATAAGAAATATATTGCTAAAAAATACATCTTAAGGATTAATAACACTGCAAGAGAGATATTCAACAGTAATGTAACAAGTTTTCTGAAAAAAAAAAAAAAAAAAGAGAAATGTACACAAAACATGGTGGTGCCCTTCATTAATGTGTCTTTGGCTAATGAAGTTTGCATATGACTGCAAACTAGGAGCCATAATCGAAACTACTAATGATGTGGAAATCCTACAAAAGGCCCTCACTGAGACAGATGCCTGTTGTCAAAGCCATGGCCTCAAGCTCAATGCCAAAAAGTGCATTGTTATTCCTTTTGGTAAAACCTCTGTACCCATGAACTATCACATAGGCAGTAGTCTACTTAACACCAAAAGTGTGATAAGAGACATTGGGACACAGGTAGACAGTAGTCTCTCCTTTGATAATCACATTACCAGAGTAGTCAAAAAATCCTTGTACATGGCAAACCTCATCACAAACAGTTTCTCATCCATGAAAGAAGAGGTAATTCTTCCCCTCTACTCCTCAATCATTAGACCCATTATAGGGTACAATACCCCTTTTGGTATGTATCTCATAAGACATTTCCAACAACTGGAATGGCCGCAGAAGTACCTCACAAAGAGGATTACTGGCCTCAAACAGATGCTCTAGGCAGACCTTGTCAAAAAACTCCAGCTTTACTCCGTATTGCCTACTCATATGCGCTCTCTGCCTAACATACAAAGCTATGTGAAACCCAGAGCTGTTGGGCATGCTCCACTTAAATCCCAATCCCCCTGAGCTACACGCTCTAGGGACCTAAACCTTGTCACCACAATAAACAGCACATGCTCGAGGGATCAATTCCTAACCCGAAGACTTCCCATACTCTGGAACACACTACCTATCTGTATCAGACAAAACTCTTCATTAGCACTCAAGAAAAATCTTGATGATTGAATGGGAATTTGGAAAATCACCCTGGGGATTACTTTTGTGGCTCTGCTTGACAGGGGCACAGGAAAATAATTTCCTTGGGTGGTGAAAACCAGGTTACCTTTTTGGCTAGGCTGATATAGGCCCTAGGGCCAATAGCCTAGTACCTACCAGTGAACCAATATGTCCTGTTATGAATACATACCGTGATGAAGCAAGTATCTGTTTGAGACCTCTTTTGATATGTACCAGTATGCATAAGGACTGAGTTGAAACATCTACTCATTGCAACCATTTTAGTACTATGATCATATATGCAGAATCACTAAAAATGACACCATTACCAAAGCAATCCCTTCAGTAATATAATTAGGGATATGCAAGTATCACAATGAACTGTTTTCATAAGTGCCACTTTCATTAATATGTCCTAGAATGCAGAGTTAAACAAATGAAATATTTACCCGAGTGACCCCCTCAACATTACTATTGGAATGAGATCCCCCTAAAAGTGGATTCGGTGGTGACATCTGGAGCTAGTCAGTAATACACATCACAGTATATATGAAGATATATATTTGTATTTTGAAGTTGACAGTGGAGCACCAGTGGAGAACAGATCCACTCGGAGACATTACTTACGTAATGATGGAGATGTAAATAACACATTTCATAACATACATGCAAATATCTGAATGCATTACTGAAGATATTTCGTAAGGAATCAGATTTACTGTACTGACTTACAAAATGGTACAGAGGTAGTAGTAGCTAAATTTGTCACCAGTTACTGTAGTAACATTGTGCGCCATGTTTGGAAATTCTATATTTTCTCTATCAATTCCTCTCCATAAAGGAGGTAACTCCTACAACTTCACCAACTACACATCTATTGCCATCCTGTGCGCCCTATCTAAAATTCTTGAGAAATGCATCCATTTGCAGGTGATGATATTTCTTAACACACACAATCTCCCATCTACCACACAACGCTGTTTCTGTCCACATCCCAGCACTACCACTGCCCTTCTGTCCTTCACTAATAGTATCAACAGTCACAAGAATGATAACAAATATGTATCAGCCATTTTCCTAGACCTCTCAAAGGCATCTGACATGGTCTCTCACTCCATCCTGCTAGACTCACTAACATCACTATCCTTCATCTCCTCTGTTATAGCCTGGGTCAGAAGCTACCAATCTGATAGGCTACAATCTGTCCATTGGCAATGAAATCTGTCTCCACAACTTCCAACCACCATGGGAGTCCCGCAGGGCTCTGTACTGGGCCCACTACTATTTTCTGTATTCACAAATAACCTCAATAACTCTATACAGCATGACACACTCATTCAATATGCAGATGATTTACCCTTGATCTTCTCTCCCTCATCTCCTACCACCATACACTCACTCAGGATACCTTCAACTATGTAGAAAAATGGATCTCAGGTATTAAACTAATTCTAAATCCCAAAAAGAAAACATTGCTACTATTTTACCCCAATAAATCACCCCCACCACCACCTTTACCATAACATCTAAGGATGGCACCACCATCTCCCCCTCTAACCACACCAAACATTTTGGCATTGAAATAGAAAATAATCTTCACTTTGATGTCCACATCTCACATAACATAAAACTTTTGATGATAGGCCTTACCCATCCCACGGTAAATAATTATATATCATCCCTAGTAAGAATAACTGGGATCCTATACTACAGAAAATTTGAAGGGACACATGCATAGTATAAAGCATTCATTGAAAATGCATCTGGCCAAAGGCAGTTGCAGTGTACCTTGGGCCCTGGACTGTTTTCAAATCATGGCTCCCCCCTCACACATTTCTGGGATCATACATAATGCATGTGTTCTTTGATTCACCTTCCTGGGAGGTGTCAAAAATTAAGGAAAATATGTGTACTTCTGGGATTCAAATTGAAATTCAAAACTGTTAAACAGTGAAGTGAAGCAACATCAAAGTGCAGGCAAGATACTTTCTCTCTGAAGGTATTTCATGTGATTAAAAGAAGACAGTGAATTGCTTGCTCTGAAGGGAAGGAATTGAAACCTCATTCATTCAGAAAGTAACTTAGTAGGCATATGAATGACTACAGTCAGCATCAAGTGTGAAGGCAATTGAATAACAATGAACCTGACTGCTTATGATAAAAAGGAAGCGGCACTACAGGAAACGTCAGTCTTACCTTCTGAAAGGAGACTGCGGACACCTGGTCTCAGAACTAAGTGAATGTCCCAGGATTTAGAAAATGGAAGAGTTGTGACAAAAAGTAATGGTCTGGCAGTTATGCCACAGCTAGACATGGCCCCTACAGCTGTCTGATTTCTTTCCTTTGAATTGCAATGTATAGCAAGTAAACAGCAAAATCTCAGTTGGACATGTAGAGGATGAGAAATGTTTGTTTTTTCAGCTTCTAGCATTCTAAAAGGATTCACCTTGTCCAAGAACAGCATTACCAACCAGTTTAATTTTTTTATACACTAGCAAGTTAGTTGCATCTTCTCAACCCTCACCAGCAGTAAGGAATTAAAGATTTTTGCTCTGATCCTGGTAATACTGAAAGTACACTTGTGTAAGTAAACTTAGCTATATGGTTTATATCCTGCTAACAGCTGGCCAGTTTCCAAAGCTTCAGAGCACCTTACACATACCTAAACTGCCACCCAGCTTGGGCTGAACTGATTAAAGAAGAGGTTTGGATGCCAAGCTCTTCAGAGCTTTCATGCCAACAGAGACAGGGACGTTAAAGCCCTGAAAAGGATGGATAGTGCTAGGAAAATAAAACTAGTAGTATACACCATGGCATAAAAATATATATAAAAATAAGGGAGTGGAGAGAGGAACTGCTACAGCAAAAGCGATCATGTGCACATCTACTGTTATGGCAAGTTAAACAAATGAAAAAAAAAGTTAATTTTGTTTACTTACACAATTGTACTACATCCATCATTAGGATCAGTGCTGTAGTAGCCTAACCTACATTCATAGATTACCACAGCTTAGAAGAAATGAGAGAAGGATTGACGAGGGCCCAGAATTCCCTATAGAATTCTCCTAGCAAAGTCTGTCCTAGACCTGGAGAAGGAATCTAGTTCGTATTGCTTAGTAAAAGTATGCTCACAGAAACAAGTTGCTGCTTCTAGAATACTGTTAGAATTCACCTCTTTCTAAAAAGCCACATATGAAGACAAGGTCCTGGTAGAATGAGTATAGATCCTGTCTCAGTTTAGTTGTGGTGAGTTTAACAAAAAGCAATAGCCTGTGACAATCATTTGTAAATGGTCTCTTTTGCTGCTGTCCTTTTTTATTACCATAAAAAAATGAACAACTTATAAGAAGTACTGAATGACTGTTCTGGATAGTGCTTGACTTGGCTGTGGACATCCAATAGGTTCATAGGTTCATACTAGGCTATCTACCCTAGGGCATTTATAAGCCCAGCCAGAGTGTGTTTGGCTTTTGCCACCCATTTTAAATTAATTTTGCTATGCCCTTTTTCGAGGTTAGTATACTGTGCCTCTGTCTAACAGTGGCACAGAAGTGATACCCGGGGTAAACCTACGATCTCCCATCCACTCATCAAGATTCCTCTTGAAGAGAGTCAATGAGGGACTCTGCCTAACCTGGACTGGGATTTTATTCCAGAGTGAAGGGAGCCTCTGAGTTATGAATCTGTTCCTCCAGCATGTCCTATTTATTTCAGTGCTGAGGTTCAAGTCTCTCAAGCGCGTAGTTTGATGGGATTTGGATTTACTGAGGTGCAGCATGTCCATTAATTCCGGGTTGGACATGGCTTTATACGTCAGGCACAGATCGCCTCTGAGCAGGCGGTATGCCACTGAGTAGAGCTGGAGTTTCTTTAACCGGGCAGCATATGGCATCTGTTTGAGCGCTTTGATCCTCTTGGTGAGCTACTTTTGGGGTCTTTCCAGTTGCTGCAGGTGTCTGGTAAGGTACATCCCAAAAGGGGTATTGCACTCAATTATAGGCCTGATGAGGGATGAGTAAAGAGGCACGATGACCTCCCCTGATCTAGTTGTGAATCCCTTCATGATTAGGTGGGCTATATAAAATGTTCTTCTAACCACTTTGGCCACATGGTTGTCAAATGAGAGATTGCTATCAACTTGGGTCCCCAGGTCCCTAATTACTTCTTCTGTACTTAATGGATTACCACCTATGTGGTAATTTGTGGGCACTTTGTTTTTGCCAAAGGGGATGACTATACACTTTTTGGCGTTTAGCTTGAGGCCATGGCTCTGGCACCAGTTGTCTGTTTCTATGAGGCCCTTTTGGAGGATGCTTGTGTCGGCTGGAGAGTCGATTATGATGCCCAGTTTGTAGTCATCTGCAAACTTGGTCAGCCACAGTCCTTCCGTGTTGGCCTGTACCTCCGAGAACTATATACCGAACAAGAGAGGTCCCAGGACTGAGCCTTGTGGGACGCCACTTGTAACTGGTTTGGAGTCTGACATGGCTCCAGCAATTCTAATCATGTGGGTTCTGTCCTTGAGCCAGTTTGCAACCCATCTAGTGGCATAGGGGTTTATATTTAAGCTGGTGAGCTTATCTATGATGCCCGAGTGGGGTATTGTATCGAAGGCTTTTGCGAGGTCCAGGTAGGCTGTGTGGACCACCTTCCCCTCGTCAATGGCCTTGGTGACTGTTTCAAAGAAATCGACCAGGTTTAAGAGGCAGGATCTGCCCTTAACAAAGCCGAACTGGGTAGGATCCAGTGTCTGTAGGTCCCCAATATCTTTATTTATGAGGTCCATGATGATCCTTTCCATAGCTTTGCAGACCAAGCTAGTCAGGCTTATGGGGCGATAGTTTCCAGGATCTGTTGAGGCACCACCTTTGTGGAGAGGGACCACTGTTGCTGTACGCCACTCTTTGGGTACATATCCTGTAGTAAGGCTGAGATTGAACAGTAGTTTTATGTTTGGGTTTAGCTCTTCTTGGAGTTCATGTAGGACGCAGCCTGGGACACCGTCTGGTCCCATTGATGCTGTGTTTTTTGCTTTGGAGAGGGCGGCTCTTACCTGAGCATCTGAGATGTCAGGGGCAGCACTCTGCTGGGATAGCTATTTGCCCTTTTGGTGGGGGGGGGGGTTGCACTGAACCTGTCAGCTAGGATGTTGGCAATGTCTGTGGGTTCGGTGTATTTTTGTCATTTTGGACTAATTCTGAGCATATCTGGGAATTCCCACCCAGGTTCCTAACATAACTAAAGAAAGCCTTGTGATTATCCTTAGTGTCCTGTGCAATTTTTCTCTCGAAGCTGGCCTTAGACGATTTTATGAGTGCCCGTAGTTTTTTGCTAATACTGATCAGAGATGCCTTCCCTTTTTGGGATTTTGCTCTATCATGTAGTAGCTTCCTCCTTCTATTGTATAGTTTGTTTATGGCTGGGGTCCACCAGACAGGACGTCTGTCTTTGGAAGATTGGGTCTTGGTTTTATTTGAGATTGCAAGATCCATGCATTCCTGAAGGTGTTCATAGAATGCATTTATAAAGGATTCTGCAGTCTGGGCCGTATTTTCCACAGGCCCGGGGGCTTTGAAGGATTCCACCTCGGTTTTGAGGAGTGTGAAATTTGCTTTAGAGAAGTTTTTCACTGTGGTTTTCTGGGCAGGGGGTGGGGTCGGGATGTGAATATCCAGTGAGATTAGTTTATGGTCTGATCTTACCAGTGAGGGATACACTTCTGGTGTGGAGCATAGAGTCCCCATGTTGGTGATGATCAGGTCCAGTATGTTTTCCCCTCTTGTGGGAGTGGTAACAAGTTGTTCCATAGCATTTGAGTTTATAAATTCTAGGAACCTTTGGGCTAGGGTGTTGGAGCTAGAGTAATGCTCCCAGTCTATGTTTGGGTAGTTGAAGTCGCCCAATATAATGGTGTTTGGAGAGACCTTCATATTTTCCAGTATTCTCAGAAAGGCCGAGTGGGGTTCCTGGGTTTGGGAAGGTGGTCTGTAGCAGGCTATAAACTGGAAGGCAGTTTTACCCACAGTTAGTTGCACATGGATAGTCTCTGATGCTTCGTGCTGTGCCACCAACCTGGAGATGTGGGTATCTTTGACGAATATTGATACTCCCCCACCTTTTTTGGTTCTGTCCAAGTTTTGGGGCCGAAAAGCATGGTATGAGGTATAACCTGGTAGTGCTGGGGTGCTCTCCGGGAGCCTTGAACCAGGTTTCTGTTACTGCACAGATATCGATGTTCTCCATGCTAAGGAGAGTTTCGAGTGCTTGCATCTTGAGGTTTAGACTTCTGGCGTTGAGTAGCATTACTCTTAGTTTCTTATCCCTTGTGATACCTATGGAGGTGGGTTTGTCTTTTGAGCCTTGCCTAAAAAAGGCACTATGGGGGGGGGGTAGCAAGAGCCTTTGCCAATATCCGAAAGCCCAGGATACTTAATGTTATATATTACAGCTCCGGGTTTCCTCAGTGTCCTTCCTTCGATCAAGCTCAGTGTGAAATGGCAGAACACTCACAAATGAACTTCTTAGGTAACAGAAAGTTGAAACCTGAGACAGTTTTTAAGAAAGAAATCTCAAAAGAACCAAATAGGTGCTTAGTCTAAGCTGTAGTCCAGGTGACCTCAGTCAGCCAATGACCTCAAACAATTCTCTCTCACTGAAATGCCTGATGGCTTTGGCTAAACCAAGATGTCCCTGAATATGTGCTCAGGCACACAGCTTCCACAAACACTAGGCCCAAATACAAGCCTGAATATGGAAATGCTACAAATATCCCCACTACTTAGAACAAACTGCAGAAATGTTTCTCACACCAGAAAAGCAGCAGTGAGCCTTTAAATGAAAGTTTTAAACAGCTAAAGGAGCCTCTAGAAAAAAGAGTTTAACTGCAACAAGTTATTACATACAAACAACCCAACAGATGCTTAATAAAAGTGGACAATTTCCAGATAATACCTCACACACGGTGAAACTAGCTAGAAAAATACACAGTGCACAAAGTGCTATAAATAACAAAGAAATAAAGAACAAGATAAACAAAAAACAGGATACTTAATGTTATATATTATAGCTCCGAGTTTCCTCAGTGTCCTTCCTTCGATCAAGCTCAGTGTGAAATGGCAGAACACTCACAAATTAACTTCTTAGGTAACAGAACGTTGAAACCCGAGACAGTTTTTAAGAAAGAAATCTCAAAAGAACCAATGAGGTGCTTAGTCTAAGCTGTAGTCCAGGTGACCTCAGTCAGCCAATGACCTCAAACAATTCTCTCTCACTGAAATGCCTGATGGCTTTGGCTAAACCAAGATGTCCCTGAATATGTGAATATGTGCTCAGACACACAGCCTCCACAAACACTAGGCCCAAATACAAGCCTGAATATGGAAATGCTACAAATATCCCCACTACTTAGAACAAACTGCAGAAATGTTTCTCACACCTGAAAAGCAGCAGTGAGCCTTTAAATGAAAGTTTTAAACAGCTAAAGGAGCCTCTAGAAAAAAATAGTTTAACTGCAACAAGTTATTACAAACAAACATCCCAACAGATGCTTAATAAAAGTGGGCAATTTCCAATTAATACCTCACACACAGTGAAACTAGCTAGAAAAATACACAGTACACAAAGTACTATAAATAACAAAGAAATAAAGAACAAAATAAACAAAAAACAGGATACTTAATGTTATATATTATAGCTCCGAGTTTCCTTAGTGTCCTTCCTTCGATCAAGCTCAGTGTGAAATGGCAGAACACTCACAAATGAACTTCTTAGGTAACAGAAAGTTGAAACCAGAGACAGTTTTTAAGAAAGAAATCTCAAAAGAACCAAATAGGTGCTTAGTCTAAGCTGTAGTCCAGGTGACCTCAGTCAGCCAATGACCTCAAACAATTCTCTGTCACTGAAATGCCTGATGGCTTTGGCTAAGCCAAGATGTCCCTGAATATGTGCTCAGGCACACAGCCTCCACAAACACTAGGCCCAGATAGAAGCCTGAATATGGAAATGCTACAAATATCCCCACTACTTAGAACAAACTGCAGAAATGTTTCTCACACCTGAAAAGCAGCAGTGAGCCTTTAAATGAAAGTTTTAAACAGCTAAAGGAGCCTCTAGAAAAAAGAGTTTAACTGCAACAAGTTATTACAAACAAACATCCCAACAGATGCTTAATAAAAGTGGGCAATTTCCAATTAATACCTCACACACAGTGAAACTAGCTAGAAAAATACACAGTACACAAAGTACTATAAATAACAAAGAAATAAAGAACAAAATAAACAAAAAACAGGATACTTAATGTTATATATTATAGCTCCGAGTTTCCTTAGTGTCCTTCCTTCGATCAAGCTCAATGTGAAATGGCAGAACACTCACAAATGAACTTCTTAGGTAACAGAAAGTTGAAACCTGAGACAGTTTTTAAGAAAGAAATCTCAAAAGAACCCATGAGGTGCTTAGTCTAAGCTGTAGTCCAGGTGACCTCAGTCAGCCAATGACCTCAAACAATTCTCTCTCACTGAAATGCCTGATGGCTTTGGCTAAACCAAGATGTCCCTGAATATGTGCTCAGGCACACAGCTTCCACAAACACTAGGCCCAAATACAAGCCTGAATATGGAAATGCTACAAATATCCCCACTACTTAGAACAAACTGCAGAAATGTTTCTCACACCGGAAAAGCAGCAGTGAGCCTTTAAATGAAAGTTTTAAACAGCTAAAGGAGCCTCTAGAAAAAAGAGTTTAACTGCAACAAGTTATTACAAACAAACAACCCAACAGATGCTTAATAAAAGTGGACAATTTCCAGATAATACCTCACACACAGTGAAACTAGCTAGAAAAATACACAGTTCACAAAGTGCTATAAATAAAGAAAAAAAGAACAAAATAAACAAAAAACAGGATACCTAATGTTATATATTATAGCTCCGAGTTTCCTCAGTGTCCTTCCTGTGATCAAGCTCAGTGTGAAATGGCAGAACACTCACAAATTAACTTCTTAGGTTACAGAAAGTTGAAACCTGAGACAGTTTTTAAGAAAGAAATCTCAAAAGAACCAATGAGGTGCTTTTTCTAAGCTGTAGTCCAGGTGACCTCAGTCAGCCAATGACCTCAAACAATTCTCTCTCACTGAAATGCCTGATGGCTTTGGCTAAACCAAGATGTCCCTGAATATGTGCTCAGACACACAGCTTCCACAAACACTAGGCCCAAATACAAGCCTGAATATGGAAATGCTACAAATATCCCCACTACTTAGAACAAACTGCAGAAATGTTTCTCACACCGGAAAAGCAGCAGTGAGCCTTTAAATGAAAGTTTTAAACAGCTAAAGGAGCCTCTAGAAAAAAGAGTTTAACTGCAACAAGTTATTACAAACAACCCAACAGGTGCTTGATAAAAGTGGACAATTTTCAGATGATACCTCACACACAGTGAAACTAGCTAGAAAAATACACAGTGCACAAAGTGCTATAAATAACAAAGAAATAAATAACAAAATAAACAAAAAAACAGGATATTTAATGTTATATATTATAGCTCCGAGTTTCCTCAGTGTCCTTCCTTCGATCAAGCTCAGTGTGAAATGTATACAGTATCCTTTCTTCACATTTCTAAGTTCTGGAAGAAGACTGGGAGATGTATAGCCTGGCTTAAAGTAAACTTAGATACTATTTTAGGCATAAATGAAGGATTAGTTCTTAAAGAAATCGTGTCTCTGTGGAAAATAAGGTTGATGCATCTTAAGAGCTTGCAACTCAGATATTCTTGTAGTTGTCAAGGCAAGAGATGATACTGTTTTCCATGTTAAGAGCCTCAAGTCAGCCAGATGAGCTGGTGCAAATGGGAGTAAGTGTTAGCTTCTCTTAACCAAAATTAAGATCCCAAATAGGAGCCACTAGTTTTCTATTAGGCTTCATTTGCAATACCCTAACAAAAACAGCATAACTTGAGAGTGCATTGAAAGATGAGATTACAGGGGTGGAAATGCTGAAATGGTTTGAAGAGCAAGACAGGCCACAGGAAAGTAACTCAAACAAATATTGAAAAAAATAGAGAAATGTTTAGGGTTCTGGTTATTTTGTTGGCAACAACCAGAAAATATCTTCCATTGGCTAACAACTGTTTTTCTAGTAGCACATTTTCCTGCCTCATTTATTACCTGCTACACATCCTCAGAGAAAAGGGGCCTAAAATCTATTGAAACCCTATCATCCAGTTGGTCAGCTGCAGTTGTTTGATGCTAGATGTATCAAACACTCCCAATGCTGTGATAGTAAATCCAATCTGTGAGGAAGCTTTTGGTAACTGGCCCTGGGCAATTCCAGAAGAGGGGAGAACTACTACTGCCTGGGCCAGAAGAAGGTCATCACAAGGATCTTTGGGGAGTCCTTCTGAATCTTCAGAATTACCCTGTATACTACTGAAAAAGGTGGAAAAGCATGCAGGAACATTCTTGTTGAAGGAAAAGAAAAAAAAATGTCTTCCAGGCCTTTGTGCAAGGAGTCCTGGAGCAAAACATTGGTAATGGTTTATTTTGAGCAGAGACAAGATCCCAACAAAGGGATCAAATCTTTTGTAGGCCCTCTGATTCAGTTTCCATTAGTAAGGATTTGTCCTGCTCCTGCTCAGCTTGTCTGAGACACAATTGTGCTGTGATAGAATATACAATGTCTGTAGAATGTGACTGTGTGGAAACACTTTATTCCAAGCTACCATGGCTAGACTACAGAGAGGGCATGGTCTGGCTCCCTCTTGCTTGTTTATAATCCACACCACTGTGATGTCATCTGTAAACATTTATAGCAATTATCTAATATTCACAAACAACCTTTTAATCCTTAACGAAACCAACACAATATGCGAAACATGTACATACACAATTTTCTTAGTGGCAAAAATCTTGCATGCAAACAAGGCTGTCAAGAACACATGCACTATATCCACAACACAGTGTCCACAAACACTTATATGCTAAGGCAATAAAAAAAACAATCTCTGCAATCATCCAAGACTTCCTAAGTTTGCAAATGGGAATGTCTGTCCTCAGCAATCTCTAAACCATACACCAAAAGCCACATCAAGCACCGCACATAAGCCTTCAATGGAACCCCAAAGACACAGCCCATAAGGGAAGCAAACAGTTTACCCAGGTATCTTGTCATAGGGGACTCCATATAAGACGCACACATGCCCCACTGACAAAACTGGACAAGGAGAAAATTTAGGTCAGTTGCTTATCTGGAACCAGGATCCACCAAGTCATTGAACCACAGGTACCAATATGATTCTTTCATGGTACATGTCAGCATAAATTACGTAAGATGTTCCTGTCTGGGCTACATGAAGAGAAAAACATTATGGACATCCCTGAATGTGTCTCACACTGGTATGTGCTTTGAGCAGCAGTTTACCTTTACCAGGGATAAAGCCATAGTATGAACCAAAAATGATTGCCTGTAACAACTGACTTAGTTTCTAGAGTCAATCCAGGGAAATTTGATATGTTAGCCTGGGAGGACATGACCAAGAGACCGCACTGGTTTATCAAAGATGGTCTGCCCCTGCCCCCACATGCCTCCTGTATTTGGCTAAAACTTTGTCCACCCCCTTAGAGTGTTATTTAGGAAATGCTAAAGTGACAAACCTACTTACATGGCAAATAAAATCCGAAGGAATTTAAAAGGTGTTACTCCTTAGTGCTGTGAACCTTAACCAGAACCATCACAACCTACAAGCTCTGTGGAGAATGCAGACATTTGTGCCATTACAGAGACATGGCCTAAAGACACAGAATGTTCTCTGTCAGTGCAGATACAGTGCCGTCCACACATTCTGACGGTCAGCCACAACAGACAGGGACAAAAGGTGGAGGTGTCTTGATCTACATTAGTAGCAAGTATTCCTCAATGTTGGTTAAACAGGATGATGGCTAGGAGTTCATCCACAGATAACCTTAGATAGTCCCAGACCTGATAATCATCTGTCACAAGAATCCCACAACTCTTATCTAGACCTACAGGAGGCACTCTCCGGCCAGCCAAGCACTTTATTCATGGGAGACTTTACCTACCCCTCTATAAGCTGGGAAATGTACACTGCATCCAAACTGCAGGCACATTTCCTGGACTTTATTAGTGATCAGTTAGTGTGCACTTCAACCAGAAGTTCAAACATACTGGACCTAATTCTAACTAATGTGAGAAAGTGCTGCACTCCCCGTCTCACAGCCTCATTGGTGAGGTTGGATCACAAAGCTGCCTCATTCAAAACTAAAATCAGCCTAGAAAACACAGCAAAAACTTCTACAGTTCAAAACTATTCAAAAGCAAACTACATCCTATTAAGTGACAGTTTGTCAGAATTCAGTGCCCTGCCTAACCCAGGGTTCACAACAGCCTTTGCAGAATTATTCACAAAAGACTTTGTACAAACATGCAAATGACTGTATAGAGGTTGCTGTACCTACCAGACGTAAGCCCAAAACAAAACCCAAAAACAAACCACTCTGGTGGAATCCAAATCTTAACAGGGTGTATAACAAAAGAAAAAAACAGTCATGGCCAGAGTTAGATAAAGCAACTCTCACAATGACAGTAGCTTTCTAATTAAAGTAAACAGGAAACTCAGAGGACTCATTAATCTAGCAAGACCAGTTATGAGGTCAAGATAGCTTCCGATGTTAAAGACATCCACAAGGCCTCTTACAACTGTGTCTGAAACCTGAAAGATAACGTGCAACAGTGTAAAACTGATAGTAAATGTTACCAATTTCACTGAGCAGAATGAAATAGTGAATCTGCTGGCCAACAAAGTCATCTCAAGCATTAGCCTACACTCCCCCTCTGCCAGCATAACCTCCCCCCAAGTAACATCATGCAGCAGGTCATAGTGGCACTCACTAAGGCCAAAGCCTCATTGGGGCCCGACATTATCCCAGGTTGCCCACTAAATCATCTGAATATCAGAATCATTTGAGTCACTTTTCAACTACAACCTCAAGACCAGCTACATACAAAGACAATGGAAGATGGCAATGGTTATCTCCCTTCACAAGGGTAGTCCATCAAGCAACCCCATAAAAAACAGACCCATTAGTCTGTCTAGTCTAATATGCAAAGCCATGGAATGAATCCTCATGGAAATGATCCAGAAAGACATTGGCAACCTACAGACACTGGAACCATCCCATTTAGGTATTGTCAAAAGAAAGACATGCATACCTGGTAGACATCTTTGAAAAGGTAATCAAGACGGTGGATGAAGGGAAAACAGTGCATACTGCCTACCTAGACCTGGCTAAGGCATTTGATACAATACTGCATTAAAGTATTGTGGACAAGCTCACCGCATTAGGCATAAATCCCTACACAACTCACTAGATTGCCAGCTGGCTCATAGATAGGACCCAAGAAGTCTGGATTGGTGAGATCACCTCCACCAAGAGGCAGGTCACCAGTGGAGTACCACATGGTTCCATGTTGGGCCCACTCCTGTTTGGCATCTACTTCTGAGGTCAAGGCTAATGTCAAGAGCCTGTGGCTCACAAAGTTCATAGATGACTACAAATTGGGAGCTATCATAAATTCCCCTGTGACACTAACATCCTGCAAGAAGGTGCAACACAGACAAATAACTGGTGCCAAAAGCATGGATTAAAACTCAGTACAAAGAAGTGCATTATAGTGTATTTTGTGAAAATGTCTACATGGACAATTATACTACTGATAAAACACTTCTTAGAGCTCACCCAGTAGTTAGAGATCTGGGAACATATGTAGACAGAAATTCGGCCTTTGACCAACATGTAGCCAAGATAGTAAGAAAGTCATTCTATGCCATCCACCTTATAAGTAGGGATTTGGCATCCAGGTTTAAGAAAGTTATAGCATCACTCTACTTGTCCGTTATCAGAACCATCACTGACCAGGCATATGCAAAAGTTAGATTGTTCACACAGGTTCCTCACCAAGAGACTTCTGGATATACAGATCGCCTTAGAGCGATGATGATGATTATATTCAGGATCCTACCAGTTTTTCAGGGGTGATCTGCTCTTGGCATACAAAGCATCCTTGGATTCAGCCCTGATGTAGCTTTTGCACATCTGGAAAAAGATTAGCACCAGAAACACTAGATCCAGAGATATGAACTTTGCTAGCCACATAAATAGAACATTTTGGTGAGACAGAGAAGTGACTCATAGGTCCCCATGTTATGGAATAGTCTCCCCATTGATGCGAAACAGAGCCCATCCCCAACCAAATTCAAATATAACTTTGGTCATTGGAGGAGAAATCGCAGTTTTATCCCTGGGCTAGCCCCCATGTCTTTTTAGACGGACACTGACAGTAAACATTCCGTAACTAACATAACCCACCCACATAACTTTTTAGCAAAATCCTAACAAATGTACCCCCCATTAAAAAGCATATGTTACCAGTGGGTGCATTTGGTTTGGGTTGTATGGCTAGGCTTCTAAATGCCCCAGTGGTAATTAGCCTACTATATAAACACAAGCCTATAATTTATCACATGTGCATTCAGTCATTTTTTGACACATCAAAGATCATATGCAGATATCCGACTCAGGAAGTTAAAGCTGATCAGTATGTTGATTGTAATACAACTGTACACACAACAAGAATATAGTCAACTTAATAAGCCCCCGTGTCTCTTGAAATAAAAAAATAAAATATTTAAAGGAAAACATAGCAACTACAATTGTCAACAGCCAACACCCAGCAGAAAAAAAATAACTAGCTGGATTCAGATTGGATTATATAAGAAAAAAGAACATAACGCAATGATTGATGCCATTCTTTTGTTTTTCTTTTTTTCTGTTTTGTACACTTCACTCACATGATACTGCAAAATCAGACAAAGTAATAAGCTTAAATAAATATAACTTTTAACTTAACTAGAGGATGGATGGATGGATAGAATATTCACAGAAAGTATACTTTGTTTGTGTCTTTCGGCTTTTCCCGGTTAGGGGGTCGCCACAGCGGAACTCTGGTACGCTAATGATTGGCAGTAGATTTTTTATGTGCCGAGTTTGCCAGCTCTGACACAACCTTCAACGAAGGTACGTCCGTTCACGCATGTCTCCCCACAGAAGATGCTCTAGCTGAGAATCGAACAGCACGTCTTGCTGTGAGGCGACAACGCTACCGCAGCACCACCACCGTAAATAAATGCATACATATATATGTAGCACCTAGGATTGAAATCAGGATTGTAAAGTCCAGCCAACACAGTTTTGATAATGAGTGAGCCTTGTATTAGCTTCCTTTCTTTCAGGTCAGTGCCTGACTAAGTGACATCTGACAGAATCAGTCACTTTAAATATTGATGGAGCTTTTCTTTGGTTATGGTCACCTTTCAGCAGACACAACACCAGGATTTTGAAGTCTGTATGTGCTTGTTTTTAAGCCACTTCTGTGAAGTTGGCCATAAAATAGCATTAATGCTTTTGCAGTAACATGTTAACATCAATTTTCACTTAAGTCTTTTGGCAATTAAATTGGTTATTGCAATAGGCAGCTTCATTTTCACCCCCCCCCATTGCTTTAAGTTTGTCAATCATACTTCAGACAAAAGAAGGGACCAGTGAAGGAAGGCACAAAAGTGTAAATTCTAATGCCCGTTTTTACAGCATGCCATATTAATTGCCATTCAGTCATTAATTGTCATAGTGCACAGTAACAGGTAGCCACAATTACATCTGAAAAACCACCAATTGCAGTAAATACGTAGAAAATATGCCACTAGACTCTGCTTGAATGGAGGCAAAAAGAATTTATTCCATCACGAATACACGTACAAAACACAAAACCACATGAACGCCTTTTTTAAAAAATATATCACAGCAACGTTTTTGACTATTCTTATGACTTCTTCAGATGACCAGTATACTACAAAATCCATTCATTTATATACACTCACTTAATTGGGTATCCATTGACATTCATCAATTAATTAGTTAGATGAAAGTGCCTAAATGTTAACCTCAGTACCATTTTTGTGGAGGAAAAAAATCCTTTATAAACATAAGCTAAAACATAACATTCAGATATGATGTATTATGTACTGATTCACATGTAAAAACAGTATGTATTTAAAACCAAATAATAACATTGAATGATAAATATATTTAAGACGTGTTAAAAAATTAAATAACTATATACTTAAAACTCACTATAAAATATTGTAAAGCCACTCTAAAATAATGAATTAAGGGTGCCCTCTAGTGGCAAACCTAGGTTATCCCTCCATACTATTATAATTTTGCAGATCTTAATTTTAGCAATGGTAAAATGGGTATATTATCATTTAAGCCTGGATTTTTTTCCGGCTTCCAATGTTAACTGCCACCACAGCTCTCTATACTCTATTTTATCTTCCCAGGGTCCACCCCTAATATCACTTTTAATTTGTTCAATTACTAAAAATTTGTACTTATAGTCTACACATATCTTACTGTGTTTATACAAGGCATTACTTTCTTTTTTTGTCATTATTTCATACATATGTTCGTAGATCCTTCTTTTTAATCCTCTCTCTGTCTTACCTATATAGAAGGATCCACATTTTTCACAGAAGGCTAAATAAACTATACATTTTGATTCACAGTTAAAATATTCTTATCCATCTCTTTCTACTTTCCAAGTAATGACCTTCTTTGTTTATAATATGAATACACTGACTACAACGTCCACACTTGTACGTACCTGTTTTGTTCCTATTATTATTAGTAATATATTTGTTTTCTAAAATATTACCTATATTCTGGGAATTCTTGTAAATTATTTTATTAGCTATTTTGGACAAATTCTCTATATCTGTAAAGGATATAAATTTTTCCCATTCCTTCAAAAATATTTTTTTAATGCCATTATTCAACCCATTATATTCAATACAGGTACCTGGAGATAGAAAATGAATACCTAAGGGAATGTATCTCCAGGGAAATTGTAAAGAGGGGATTGCGAGTTTATAAATTCCCTAATAATGTTGTTTTTTATTCTGTTTTTTACAAGGAACTTATTGAAGTTTTTAATAAATGTGGATTAGATGTTCTTAAATTGATGATTAGAGAAAATATTAGGATACAAGAGGTTATCCAAAAGGATATTGATACTTTAGACCAGTATATTAAAGATGATTTGATATTTGGAATTCAGGAAGAAAAGAGTAAATATTATGATTTGAGGAAAGATGTAGACAAAAGATGTGAAGATTTAATTAATAGAAAAATAAAAAAACTGGAAAGGGACATGAAAGCCATATTAGCTACCCCAAACTTCACACTATAATTTTAATTATAGTATAGACTTGGCCTTTAACAATAAGGAACATAATTTCGAACCCCATGAAGGAGAAGAAAATTCCTATAGGGAAGAAGGTATGGAATATGATCAGGCCTTTCCACCATTACGCAGGTCCGAGAGGCTTATGAATAGGCAGGGCCCGCAACAAACAAATTTTCAGAGGAGAGGAGGGGGAAGGGGAGATTCTAAGGAATACCTGCCCAACCCACCCTGACAAATCCACTGAGGGAATTATTATAGATGGATTCCGAAATACATGGAACAACTTCTCTATTTATAACTTTAGCAATATTAGCATAGAAAGGGAACATTTTGAATTATTTTCAAAAGATTTGAAATTTATACCATATAAAAGAGGTGATGTCACTAAAAGTTTATTGGACATCAAACTATTTTTGAGGAAAGTTAACTTGAGTATTATGTTTCCGGATAGGAGTAATTACAAACATGAAGAGTTGAGGAGAAAGAGTATTTATAATCCACCCCTACACCCCCAGTTGAAAAATCTAGAGAGGGTGATGGAGAGTGAGATAAGGAAATATGGAGAGAATTATAGGTATCAGTGGAATTTAAGTAAAAAAGAAAAGGAATTATTGTACGAAATAAGAAACAATGAGAATGTCAGAGTCATGAAACCAGATAAGGGGGGAGGAGTTGTATTCATGGATAATATTATATATGAAAGTAAAATGAATACTATGTTATGGGATGAAACTAGGTTTACGGTGGTGTCTATCAATGAAATGAATATAGCTTATAATAAAATTGATTTGGACTTATATGATATGTTACAAGAAGAACTGATTGATTATAATACATATAAATATCTAAAGGTAGACAAACCCAGAACACCCACAATATTCGGTATACCGAAAACACACAAAAATGAAACTGATCCACCCCTCCGCCCCATAGTTTCAGCAGAAGGATCTAAAACACAGGCTCTGGCTAAATATGTAGACACTAAATTAAAAAAGTTGTGGACCAAAAGGACTAACATATTAAGAGACTCTTGGGATCTACTTAGGGACATATGTGATTGTCCCTGGCAGGATAATGTTTTATTCATTACTATAGATATAGTGGATTTATTTTCATCTATTCGCTATATTGAGGGCAAGGAGATGTTAGAGGAAATAGTTTATGAATATGAAGGAATGACACAAAATGAAAATTTGGTTAGCATTTCGCTTATGGACTTGGTATTGAAAAATAATTTTATACATTTCAAAGGGGAATTTTTCCAGCAAATCAAAGGGGTAGCAATGGGTGCCGCATGTGCCCCAACTTATGCAAACTTAATACTGGCAAACTGGGAAGAGAAATTAATTTTGAATTCTGAATTTAAAACCTGCTGGATTCTTTACAAAAGATTTCTAGATGATATAGTAATTTTCTGGACTGCTGGAACAGAAAAATTAAGAGAATTTTTAGTATACATGAACGGTACAGCAACATTTTTGAAATTTACACACAGAATTTCAGAAAATGAATTATATTATCTGGATCTAGAAATTTATAAAAAGGGTCAGAAATTTGAAACAAAAACATACAGAAAAAATACTTTCTGTAATTCATACCTACATTTCCAAAGCGCACACCCCATGCATTGTAAAAGAAATATAGTCAAAGGACAATTTGTCAGGGGTAGTCGCATGACAAGTTCTGATAAGGATTTTAGGAATGAATGTAAATTATTAGAGAATATGTTTTTGGAGAAGGGTTACCCCATGGACTTTGTTAAACAAATAAGAAGAGAGGTAGAATTGGGAAGGAAAGATAGATTCTTACCCATATATAATAATAATCAATTAGGAGATGGAAAAAGGACAATTAATATATATAATAAAAAAGTTAAGGGTGAAGAATTCCAGCAGGCATTAATATTGGAATATAATGGGTTGAATAATGGAATAAAAAAAATATATATATTTTTGAAGGAATGGGAAAAATTTATATCCTTTACAGATATAAAGAATTTTTCCAAAATACCTAATAAAATAATTTACAAGAATTCCCAAAATATAAGTAATATTTTAGAAAACAAATATATTACTAATAATAATAGGAACAAAACGGGTACGTACAAGTGTGGACGTTGTAGTCAGTGTATTCATATTATAAACAAAGAAAGTCATTACTTGGAAAGTAGAAAGAGATGGATCTATAGTCCAGAATATTTTAACTGTGAATCAAAAGGTATAGTTTATTTGGCCTGCTGTGAAAAAATGTGGATCCTTCTATATAGGTAAGACAGCGAGAGGATTAAAAAGAAGGATCTACGAACATATGTATGAAATAATGACAAAAAAAGAAAGTAATGCCTTGTATAAACATAGTAAGATATGTGTAGGCTATAAGTACAAATTTTTAGTAATTGAACAAATTGAAAGTGATGTTAGGGGTGGACCCTGGGAAGATAAAATAGAGTATAGAGAGCTGTGGTGGCAGTTAACATTGGAAGCCGGAAAAAATCCAGGCTTAAATGATAATATATCCATTTTACCATTGCTAAAATTAAGATCTGCAAAATTATAATAGTATGGAGGGATAACCTAGGTTTGCCACTAGAGGGCACCCTTAATTCATTATTTTAGAGTAGCTTTAAAATATTTTATAGTGAGTTTTAAGTATATAGTTATTTAATTTTTTAACGCTTCTTAAATATATTTATCATTCAATGTTATTTGGTTTTAAATACATACTGTTTTTACATGTGAATCCGTACATAATACATCATATCTGAATGTTATGTTTTAGCTTATGTTTATAAAGGATTTTTTTCCTTCACAAAAATGGTATTGAGGTTAACATTTAGGCACTTTCATCTAACTAATTAATTGATGAATGTCAATGGATACCCAATTAAGTGAGTGTATATAAATGAATGGATTTTGTAGTATACTGGTCATCTGAAGAAGTCATAGGAATAGACGAAAACGCTGTTGTGATATATTTTTTAAAAAAGGCGTTCATGTGGTTTTGTGTTTGGTACGTGCATTCGTGATAGAATAAATTATTTTCGCCTTCATTCAAGCGGAGTCTAGTGGCATATTTTCTACGTATTTACTGCAATTGGTGGTTTTTCTTTGGTTCAACAGCAGTATCCGATATTTTTTACACAATTACATCTGCCAACTCTGCATTCTAGGCTGGTATCCCTATATTTTATAAAATGTAAATTTCTGTAAACTATGCCACCTTGAATCACTTTAACTTAATTTTAACTTAACTGGAAGTTTTCTTCTGAGTCCCAGTGCTAAAGTAATGAAATAAATGTACACGTCTTGATATCACTGATGTGCAGATACTGAATGCACCGTCATAACAAAAGTTTGTGGTTTAAGTTCAGAAAAAAAATAATCCAGACAAAACTCACAGTAATAGTCTATGTTATTACAAGTGTAATCAAAGTTTCCCCTCCAGTGGTTCTGCAGTTACCTAACACTCGTACACCAATTACAACATATTAAGCTTAAAAATGCTTTTCCCGCACACCATAAATGCATAGTAAGCTGAAGACAAAACGGCAACCACTAACTCTTTACTGGCAAGTTAAAAAAAGGCCACAGGGTAGAAGTCACTAAAATCTTTTACCACCAGCTAAAATACCTTTCGTTGACTTACTGTGCATTTTGGATTTCTTCACTGGTAAGCACAGAATAAATCCACCTTACGTCTCGAGAGCCATTTCATCCAGAACTGCAGATCCCATACTGTTATTTGACAAGCTGCAGGAGTTTGTAGTTTAGAGCCAATTCCAGTCACCTCGAGAAAGAAGAGTAGTAAGCCTTGTCCCTGCTGTCTGCAACAGCCATCCTTTTTCACCACAAAAAGTCACTTAAACATGTATCAGTCTAGCAAGATTTGTGGAATACTAGTTAGGTGCTCCGTCGGAAGAACAAAGACGCTCAGAAACAACTAATTTAAACAGAAGTTCCTTCTCCTGAGCAAGGGAGTTCTTATGCAAATAGGAAGGCAGGATTTCATGCAAATGTTAAGTGAGCATGTATAATTGTATATAGGGCGTTTCCTGGGGTGAAAAAAAAACAGAGAAGGGTGTGGTCTACTCTGCAAAGCTTGGAGAGTACATGGGCGATTTGTCGGAGAATCCATGCAGCGCGAGATGGAAGTGTTAAGAAAGATGACTAGCTGTACCACTAGCAGAACAACGGAAATCACCAAAAATAACAAAATAAATACTTCCCCTTATCTTAATGATTATCTTCAGGGGTGGTATCGACAGATAGGGGAAAAATACATTAGGGAGAAGCAATCATGCATATTATCCTATTTTTGTCCTTTAATTGTTTTATAAATTGTAGGTATGTTCAATGGACTTTATTCTGATGAAGTTCCAAACTGGTTGGAACAAAAGCATGAATAAACGTGACAACATGGTTGCAGTGTGGGTCCTTCTTGGCGTTTTTGCTGGAGAAGTACATAAATGTCAGGGAGATGTTTGCTGTTATCAATTCTTTGAATGCCTTGAGTCATCTGTGATCCCCCCAGGACCTCTGCTAGTGTACACAGACATCACCACAGTGATGTGAGACATAAACAAGGGGGGTGGAAGATCCTACCCCCTTTGCTGACTGGCTGTGGTAGCCTGGGAGGTAGCAATTCAGCTTAGTCTGACTCTTCAGATTTCATACATTCCATCAGAGCAAAATCTTATTGCAGACAAGCTCAGCAGGACCAAGATAGATCCCATGCATGGAAAATTCTTTCTGGGGTTTTCCTCGAATTGATCTGCTTGTGAGGAGTGCCTCAAATAGATCTGTTTGTCTCCTTTTCAGAACAGACAACTAAAGAAATTAAGTTCCTTGCAGGCAGGCCTGGAAGACAGATGCCTTGAATGTTTCTGTATGTCTTTCCACAGATTCCCTCTGGATTTTTAGAAGAACTCTGGTACTCTCCAAAAATGGATGGGTGAACCCCTTTTAGCCAATAAACAGAGGTTCTCCCTTCTTTTCATTCTGGTTAAAGGCAATTACCACAAGCTTCTCCATGTAATGGATTACTGAAAAGACACGGAGGAGATTGATGCACCCCAGTCTTAAAATGCTTTAACTAACTGCCTGCTTATAGCAATTTTGATACCTTCTTGTTACCGAGGATTTGCAGCAGGTACTTAAGGAGATGAGAAAACCTGTTACTGGGAAGTCATATATGGGGAAATAGAAAATATTTTATAGTCAGTGCCACCTAAGACCCTTGTTTAGCCTGGATGTCCTTGGGTCTTGATTATTTTTGTGAGCTACTCTCCAGTGGTTTGTTGTACTCTTCTATAAAAGCACATTTGTTTCCATTTCAACTCAACTTTCCATAGATTTCCAGTTTCCAACAATGTTCAAGTAAAACAATTTTTGAAAAGGGGTCTTGCTTGCTCACCCACCATGGAAACAAATGGCTCCATCTTGGGATCTGAATTTTGTGCTTGAAAAGCTTACGCAGTCTCCAGTTGAACCAGCTCATCAGACTGATTTGAGGTACTTAACTTGTAAGAGTCTCTTACTCATTGCTCTGACATCTGATAGGAGGGTATCTGAGTTATGTGCACTTTTGGTGAGCCACTCCCACCTTATTTTTCACAAGGACAGAGTTTCTTTGAGATCAAATTCTACCTTTATGCCTAAAGTACTTTGATAGTTTGCATTAAGCCAGAACATAAACCTCCCAGATCCAGTGTTGTCTGTTTTTTGTCCGATTCAGGTGTGGGTTGTTGGATCCAACCAGATCCGACCTCTGTACTGATCCTGAAGCTTTTTGGGTCCAGGGCTGTGTGACTCCTTCCCTTCTCATAATTTCCTTAACCCTACCTCAGTACCGCAGATCTCATTTGCATTTTCGAGGGCTCCTGAGAACCGTATCTTTTGAGTGCAGTTTTTGCTCAGTCTTCATTGTTACCCACTTTCTCCTCTACAGGGAGAAGTTTTCCTCACCACTTAACTTAGTTTAATATAGTTTAATATGATTACATTTTTGTGTTAGAATTGTAGGGCTAGAGTTACATTTTTTTAATCGAATTGTTTATAGTGTGCTGTGTCTTTAGATAACTGTTTATAGATATTATGGCTGTTTTTAGTGTTAGTGTCTTAGCATAGAATTAGCTTATAGTGTGCACTGCATTTTTCTTAGGTTTTCATTGTCATACTTAGTATCAGTAGTTGTACTAGAGTTCTTGCCTCAATATTTTGGGTCATGGCTGATGCGTAAGCTTTTAAAAAGTGTACAAAGTGAGGACACAAGTGCCCTCCCCAGGACCCACACTCCTTCTGTCTCTTTTTCTTGGGCACTGCCCATCTTGACACTCTGTGTCAGGTCTACTCCTCCTTTAGCTCCTGGTCTCGTCAGACCAGAAGGGAAGAGTTAGTTAAGGGCCTTCTTCCCCATCAGACAGGGTCTGCTGCTCCAGCCTCCTCTTCTTCTTCTCCTGCTGGATAGACAAGAAAGCTAAGAACAAGCAGAAGGCAAGAGAAATGCAAAGTAGTCAAGAAAGAGGGACAGCAGGATAAAGATAAAGAAAAATGCAAAGAGAAAGAAAAATCAGAATTGGACACGTCTCGCAAGAGATCACCAGAGCCGACAGTTGTGTCTGGTTCAGAGCTGAAGATTTCTAGATGTTGGGAACCATCAGTTGTTCAGGTCTGTCTTTCGCCTCCTTGGACCCAGTTAATCCCAGATGGCACTTAGCAATCCTTCAGGAAAGAAAGGTACTCTAGGCCATCTTCAGTGGCATGTCCCCCTGTCATCTAGAAGTCTGTCGAGAAGGATGTTGACAGGATGATAAGGTCTCTCCTCAGAAAGCAAATTACCTCAGGGTTCTGTCTGTAATGTATTCTGGGATCGTGTGCTGGACCATCTACCCCCTCCACACTCTTTCTTATCTGGGACTGGTCCTTCCCTTGGACCTGGCTGTCTCGGGTATGATCTGTCCCAGAGTACCTTTGCTGGAGCTGGTAGTACAGGCTACTTAGACCCTGACAGATTCCCTTTCTCTTTCCTCTCCAAGTTGCTCAGACCCAGAGGAGATTTGGAGCTAAAGCTTTCATGCCTTGACTACGGGAAAGGGTCGACATTGAAGTTGTCAGAGCCATCTCTTCCTTTTGGCACCTCAGCTCTCAACAGCACAGCACAGCACCGAGGTTGGTCCCAGAGTTGAGGCCTCTCAGTTCCAAGCCTGCTGTCCTTTAGGGAGATGGGAGGGGTCCGATGGGGCAATAGCATCCACTGACTTTGAGTGGTTCCTTTCAATGCTGAGGGATAAGGTGCTTCCATCCAGTTCAGTACCAGCTGAACCCCGACTAGAGTCTTCTACTTCTCACCTTCCTTTTAGGGGCAGCTCCACAGACTTCACAGGCTGCTTGCTATATTAGCTCCCAGACTGATTTAGAACCTTCTAATAGCTCCCAGACTGATTTAGAACCTTCTAATCCTCTCCCAGAATCGATTCATAGAGAGCAGACATGCAAACTCAATGACACAGACTTTAATGAAGGAGAATGTTCCCCTAGATTTCCCTCTGAAGATGTCACTTTTGGCGAAATTCTTGAATTGATGAAGCAGAGATTGAGACAGTCCACAGATGAGACTTCTCCAGTTGACTCCATGTTCCCTGGAAACCTTTGGAGCCAGCTCATCTTTGTCCTGGGTGGAAGGACCTTGACATGGTGGAGACTATCCCTAAGAAACTAGATAAAATCTTAGCAGCACCAGCAGACCGAAAACATTGGAGCAAAGGTCCACTGGTGGACACCATGGTAGTAGTGGCAGCCCCAAAGGAGGAGCTACCTGAAGAAACAACACTAACTGCTGCACCACTGCGCCACCCTATTTGTGGCAGTCCCAAAATCCATGTCACCAGATTTCTGAGATACCTGACCAGGGAGATTTCCAAGTCTCTGTCGGGAATTCTGCCTGTGGATGTCCACAAGGTGGTGGAATCCTAGATTTCTACACTCCAGTCTACTTATAACGTAGCTGTGTGACTGATTTCTAATGGAGCTGATGGCACTACCAGAGTAGCAGCTCCTGGCATTACCATCTGCTGACACTCCTAGATATGTCTGTGTGACTTTGTGGAAAGCTGTAGGATGTCTTTCATTTAATACCTCATTAGATGGTGCTACCTTGCTTGAACCTAAAGTTATAGACACATTGACTAGGAGTCAACAGGATGGTAAGACTCTTTTTGCAGCTGGCATCCACTTTTCCCCTCCCAAGAAATCCTACTCTGGAAATCAGAGGGCTGGAAAGAAGATGTGGTTCTAGAAGTCACGGAGCTCTTACCAGAACACTCCTGGCAGCAGACCCCCTCGTGGCAGAGGAGGAAGTTTCAATAGCTGACTTCACCCAAGAGACAGAGGTGGACCACAAAACCAAGGTTTTTATGGCCTCTTCACCAAGAAGCCCTTTCAACGTCCTGAAAGTTTACCCAACTGCTGTACTCTGGAGGCAGTCAGGGAGTGCTTGTCTTTGCACCTACAGGCCTGACAAAACATAACTACAGAATCCTGGGTATTAAACATAATTTCCGAGCCTATTCATTACCATTTTCCCTTCCTCCCGTCAAAGAGAAGAAGGTTCCCAGCTTTCCATACAGTCAATGGGAAATTGCAGCAGCTGAGATCTCCAAGATGCTAGAAAAAGAGTCTCATACAGTCGATCTCTGAAGACCAACTAGAATCCAGAGTCTACTTGAGGTTCTTTTTAATACCAAAGAAAACAGGGGACTTCAGACCCATTCTGGATCTGAGCCATATGAATCAAATATGTAACACACAGGCAATGTTCCAGATGGACACACTTCAGTCCATTTTGCCTTTGCTGAGAAAGGATGATTGGATGTGTTTCATAGATCTCCAGGATGCTTGCTACCATATCAAGGTCGACATACATTGGAGGAGATTTCTCCATTTCCATCTGGGAGCCAATCCTTTTCAATTCCGAGATCTGCCGTGCAGTCTCACCACATCCTCCAGGGTGTTTACCAAAGTAATGGCAACAGTAGCAGCACACCTTCACCTGTGAGGGATCCATGTCTTTCCTGAACTTGGCGATTGGTTCCTGACAGATACTTCCAGCAACATTTTGACAAAAAATCATGACTATATGCTCCAGCTGTTGCAGGACCTAGGTATTGCAGTCAGTCTCCCCAAAAGTCCTTTTACATCTACACAGCAGATACAATTAATCAGATGCCACACAGATAGAAGCTTGTCAGTCACCCAACTTCCTGACTCCAGGGTTCTCCTCATACATATCACTGTCACTCAGGTTCTTTACCACCCCTCTCCACCAGCGAGACTAATTTTATTTCTCCTGGGACTGATGGCTTCCACAATCTTCATGGTTCCCTTTGCCAGATTTTACATGCGAGTGCTTCAGTGAACCCTAGCAGTGAAATGGTCCCAGTTTTATCATCCAATCCATGCCAAGATTTGGCTTACCCCAATTTCCAGGATGCACATATCCTGGTAGATAACATCTCATTCAGTGGTACAAGGACATCCATTCTTTATGGACACCCACTCTGGCAATAATGATAATGGACAAATCCCTTATGTGTGGGGCATTTCAAAGGAAAGACAGTTCAGATGCTTGGTCATACATGGAGGCTAATCTTCACATCACTATTCTGCAAGTGAGGGCAGTCCTCCTAGCATTTCTGGCCTTTCAGGGCATCCTTCCCAGCCAGGGCTGTGATATCAGTACAGACTGACGATATGTCAATGGTTTGGTACATCAACAAACCAGGAAGAACTCACTATTATCTCCTGTGATGAGAAGCCAGGAGAATTTCGCAGTGGGCAATGTCTTCTCAGTGCTTTCTAATAGTAATGCATATCCCAGAGACATCCAGTATACTGGAGGACAAGTTGAGCATATCTATCCTGGTGCCTCACGAGTGTCCCTCATTCCAGTAGTGACAACCTTAATATTATGTCACTGGGCCAATCTTGCTGTGATCTGTTTGCTTCCACCTAAGCAACTAATGCAGAAATTACTTTGTGCTGATCCCTTCTCAAGGACAGTCAACGAGGCATGCTGTAGTCCCCAATTGGCCGTCAGGTCTCCTCTAGCCCTTTCCCTTTTTGCCATTGATGAACAAGTTCATACAGAAAGTGAGAGTGTACAAGGCCAGTGTGATCCTCATTGCCCCTTTTTGTCCTTGACAAACTTGGTTTCCCTTCCTGTGGCCTCTACTAGTACATCCTCCATGGATGATAGACCATTATCCAGATCTACAAACACATCTTTCCAGACTGCTTACTTTGGACAAGAAGGCCATGAAATTAACCACATGGTTCCTCCAGATCTAACGTTAGCAAGAGATGCCAGGCTTCCCAATTTAGTTGTGTGGATCATTTCAGCATCTTGGAAGCAGACCACTGCAAAAATGTACCATAGCAAGTGGAAGAGATTCTCTATTTGGGTCATGGCCAAAGATTTATACCCCTTCTCTGCACCAATTCATTCCATTTTAGAGTTCATGTTGTAAACTTTCTATTACGGCTTCAGTTATTCAACAAAGTGCAAATGCCAGCGATCACTAGTTTCCCCATTGGCCAGAACAATAATTTTATAACTTCCTTAAGAATTTCTAAAGCCTTCTACTAAGACCTTCTATCAGAGACCCAGGTAGTCAAGAAAAGCTGTCTGTATTTCCAGATGATATTATTTTATAGCTAACAAAACCAGAAATAGACATTGCAGTATTGTGGAACATTTTGAGACAGTGTCAGATCTTTTCGGGATAAAAAATTAATGAAGCTAAAACAAAGGCAATAGCGGTAAATTATGTATTCACACACAAATTGGTTCAGCAGTGTCTGTGTTTATGAGGACATGATAAAATGAAATATTCAAGAATATGGATTAAACATTATTCTGGTGTGATAGCTAAGAATATGTGGGAAGAGACTTAAAAGATAATACAAAAACTGAGAAAATGGAAGCTTTGTTATATAGATAGGGATGGTAAGATACAAGCAGTCAAAATGTTTTTAGCCCCTTTCGTCTTATACACAGGTCAGGATATTTTTTTATCAACCAGAGGAGAAGTTGTGGATAGCAGTTAATAAAGAGCTGAAGGACTTTATCTTGAATGGGAAGATGGCAAGAGTCAAGTGGGATAAGCTAATTCTTTCCAGTAGAACAGGGTGGATTGGGATTACCCAATTTGAAGAGGTATTTCAGAGCTACACAGTTAAGGCTCCTATTCACAGCAAAAGCAGAAAACTATAATTCAAAGTGGAAAGGGATGATGTTGAAACGGGGAAGCTCAAGAAACAAGGAGAGACTGGGCTTTTGGCCTTTAAGGAGAATAACAATAATCATACAGAATATTATATCCATAAGGTAACAGAAAGTATTCTAAGAACTAAACCAACACGGGAATGGAGAAAAGAGATTCTTCTGATAGGGATGACTGCAATTAGGGATATAGACAATAAGCAAGAGGGAGCTGGAATTTATTGGAGAAAACTGGCAAAGGAACCAAGGTATTGTGAGCAAATAGCTAGAGAGAGAAAGGTGATAGAATGGAAAGAGGCCAATAATTTATTTGGACTTCAGGTTGGAGATTGCCTTCCCTGTCAAGGATTGATATCAGAGTATAGGCAAAGAGAAGGAAATGGGGTGTCCTAAATTAAGTTTTTAGTAGACTCTAGAACAGTTCTTGTATGGGATATTACCAATGTGTTGCAAGCACCAGCTGATTATCTTATCCTGGAAAAAAATGTTCTAGTCGCTGTTACCTCAGACAGACAAATCTCTGAAATGCAAGCACTGTCATGCAAGCCTCCTAGTTGGTATTTTCCCAAAGAAAGAGTTTCCTTAAGGACTAATGCATCTTTCCTTCCTAAGTTGGCATCTGAAAGTAGTCTGAACCAGTCAATAAATCTGCCACTCTTGTTTCTGAGATTTTTAAACAAAGGTGAATACATGCTTTGTATGCTGGATGTTCACCACCAACTCAGATAGAAGCAACCCCTTCAAAAAAATCAAACCATTTATTTATTTCACATTTGTTGGCCAGTAAAGTCTGAATGAGATGGAGCCCATTTTCAGTGGAGTCGTAGGCAGAAGCACTCCAGGCGCATGTCTTTGGAATGTAGGAGGAAACTGGAGCACCTGGAGGAAACCCACGCGAATGCAGGGAGGACATGCAGACACTGCACAAAACGCACCCCAGCTGAGAATAGAACCAGACAACCTCTTGTACGACAACAACACTAACTGCTGCACCACTGCGCCACCCTATTTGTGGCATTCCCAAAATCCAAGTTAGGCAAAGCAGTAACTAAAGTGATTGTGTTAATATGGTTATCTGAGTGCATTTACTTTGTTTGCATTAAAATGGGCTTGTCTGTACAATCTGAACATAAAACTTATTCCACAGATGCAGGGGCCACATCAATAACCTTTGCCAGTAGGCTCCCTGTTGATGATATTTGTGCAGTAGCTACTTGGTCAGCAGTACATGCATTATAAACTGGATGATTAATCAAGATCATGCTCTTCCTTTGCCTCCACTATCCTCAGAAATGTCTTCCTTGATACCACTCTGGTCTATATACTTGGGAATCTGTTCCACGTTGAATCGGATGAAAATAGAAAACAGTGAATATGAAAGTTGTGTACTCACTGTAACAATAGATTCATGTTGCCTGACTTTTGTCCAGTTCAACATCCTTCCCACCTTCCCCTTTCCAAATTGTCATGAATAAGATTCTGGTGACTGGGTCAGTTTGGCATTCCCTGTCTATGAGCAGTCTGTATTTTCAGTTCTCCATGAACCCATCAATTTTTCTGTAATGCATTCTGGAGTTAATGTTGAACAGAAGGTAAATGTTTTTATGTATCGGTGTATAATATTTAATGAGAGGAGGAATCTGAAGCCCTGAGGTGGAGTTCAGGGAATTATGGGTAGGGGAAGAATCAGATCCCTGGAACCAGAAAGCTTCAGGATTGGTGCCAAGGTCAGATCAAACAACCTACAGTTGAACCAGACAAAAGTCAGACAACATGAATTTATCATTATGGTGAGTAGATAACTTTTGTTTTTCTTTCCTGAACCAAGGAACAAGGGAGAATGGTTTCTACAATCTCTGTATGCACATAGGCAACTCAGGCAACTCAGACACTACCCTAGACAAAGCTGAGCATTTCAGGAAAGCTTAACCACTGTTTGTCAATTGTGAGGGTAAGGGGAAAGCACAACTATTGTCAAAAGTTAACTATTTCTTCATGGTTGTCTTGTGCTGTTATATTAATTATACACTTACCAGAACAAACCACTTCCAGGCAGGGTTACAGCTCGTTCAGCATGGGCATTGGTCTTTTGTGGCTTTCTAGAATCACCATTGCAGTTGTCTATGCTATATGGGTGGGTTACCAGGAGACATAAAATTAGACTTGCTGACTGAGAGGGGTGGTAAAGAACCTGAGTGGCAGAGGTACACATGGAGAGAACCCTGACGTTGTGAAGTTGGGTGACTAGAGGCAAGTTATTGGTCTTCAGTACATAAAAAGCATTACACACTGGATAATTACAGGCCAAGAATTGGCTTTGCTAGGATCATTCTGAATGGGTTTGTGTAGTCTTAGGTGCTGGCCTCATCACTTTTCCTTTCTAAGTTATGATAACCTACCCACATAACTTGGACTACTGCAATAGTGATTCATTTTACAACATGGTACACTTGTGTAAATAAACTTGCCATAAAGGTTGATGTTCTAATGTATCACCGTTGCAGTAATTGCCCCTCCCACCAGCCCTCTTTTGTCTGTTGTTCTTCCTAATATATTGCCAGAGTGTGGTTCTTTTCACCCCTTTGTAAATAGTTATAAGGACCTGGACTTTGAAGTCACTGAATGCTTTTGGAAGCTAGTCAGCATAGAATAGGTAAGCACACATATTGTGGGCTTCTGCAACAGTGCTTCATTAGAACATCTACTGTTATGGAATGTTTACTACACAGCCGTAGTTTCTTAACCCAGAACTCATTCTTAGTCTGTCTGTACTTTGTTTCAAAAGTGTACCTTGTGATTGTTTGCTAGTGGTCTGGTACTTGGCTGAAGAAGACCTTCAAAACAGTTCACTTACAAAAGTTAAAGTTAAAGCTTGACTTTATATGCTTGGAGTGTTTTGTCATTTTCTATGTTAAACTAGTGGAGCTGTTTTTATTAAAGAATCTTTTACTCAGCATCTGGTTCGTGATTCCTGCATCCTGGTGTTATAGGATTACCAGTGGGTGTCTTTCAGTGCCTTGTTTCGTCACTTACAAAAGTGAAAACAAGAACTCCAGAGAATGGAAACTTAAAGACATAAGATACTATGCCCTTAATCACCACCTGGCTATGGGTGATTCAGCATTTACCAACAAACAGTGTGCTTTACCTTGAGGGTGAAACCTTATTGGATAAATTACAGTAGGGGTTGATAAATCCTGCATCACCCACAGTTGGGTACTAATTAATTAGTGGTATACACCCAATTAATTTGAAAAAATGTCTTTTCTTTAAACAGTTCCTTTGCTTAATGAATATCTTTTGATTGAGTAATGTAGAAGTGGAGATGTTTGTTCTGTTTACTAAACATATGCACATAGAAACTGCAGATGTTCTTCATGTTTCATTGTTGCAGTCATCACATTTGGGTTTTCCCTGCCAGAGACTTAGTATTTCTGCGTCCGTTGCTGTCGCTTCAGGACTGACGTCAGGTCGTCAGTAGTATGAAGTAAGGCAGCCGACGCCATTACATCAGTCTTTCTTGCCATGGAGCCAGAAGCAGAAGCAGTTCGCATGAGTGCCAGTCAGCCTCTACCTGAGTTTCATCTACCAAATTGAAGCTGAAGTCTTCTAAAGCTAAGTACCCCATTGGGGATCCTTTTTTCTTGCACTAACTGATGTCAGAAAAAGTTAACAATTGTCTCGCTTGTGTAAAGCAAATACCACACCGAGGCTTTTATTCTTACTGCTTCACTTGTTTAGGCCCAGACCACAATGTCCCCCGCTGTCGCTTCTGTGCTTTGTTCAACGCCAGAACCATCCATTGTCGGGCCCTTATTGTAGCTCGATATTTTCGCTTACTGTCCTCGAACTCTGATATGGCTTCGGTAAGCCATCTGACAGCAAATCTTCTGAAAAAATGAAAAGATAAAGACAGAGACAGACTGCACAGGTCCAAACCTACTGACGACACTCCCATTAAGCTAGTCATCAGTTCTCTGGTCCTCAGTGAGGTGCTTTCACAGCTGCTGATGCCCACTTCTGTGGATTCGCAGGCCACTACCGAGAACCTTTCGGAGTCAGGTATGCTGCAAAACTCTTCTTTGACTAAGGATCCTGTGGTCGTCTCTACCTTGGATGGGTCAGGAGCCAGTGAGCAGGCACCAGCTTCCGAGGAAGTCCTTCGCATTACTGATTCTCAACACAAACCGATGTCTTCTTTCGAAAACAACATAGTTTCTTAGGGCCAGGGTACGAACCACACCCAAGAAACCAATGACCCAGTCTCAGGCACCTGCTTCCTTGCCTCCGTCTCAAATGCTTAAAATGGCAGAAGACCTTGTCATGCTGATCAGGGGAAGACAAGCTAACCCCCTCCAAAAGGAAAAGAGATCTGTCCCCTGTAGTTTTGTCTGAACAAGAGTCAGATGACTCTGATACATCTAAATATGAAGACATGCAACCCCTCTCTACTTATGAGGATTCTGATGTAGAGGATTCCATCGCTTCAGCCTCTACCCCAGAGGATTTCTCCTTTGGGGAAACCCTTCATACCTTAAGGGAGCATTTCCAATGGGAGAGTCAGGACTACCCTCAGTCTAAAAAGATATTCAGGGAATTCTTAGATCTTGCACAGCACAGACCCTTGGCCATCCCACCAGTCCTGGATGTTGTGGAGGATGTTTTCCTGGAATCCAGCTTGACTCCTGACACCCTCCCTCCTGCACCCAGAAAAACCAGATGGGTACTACAGAGTCCCTGACTCATACAAATTTCTTTTTAAAAATCCTACTGCTGACCCTGAGGTAATTTCTCAAGGGCCTAAAGCGATCAAAGCAACCTCTGCTAAGAATCCCACCCCCTTAGATGGAGATTCCCGAGCACTAGACAGATGGGGTAAAAAAGTATACACCTCAGCTACTCTTGCTATCAGGGCACTAATTTGTCAGTTGCATATGCTAAAATTTCAGCAACATACCCTGGAACTCCTTAAACAAGAAATGTCTTCCTTTCCTGCTTGTGCATAATCTAGAGAGTTACAAGAGTTAATGCATTCTGCAAGGCAAGTGACTAAACACATCTTGCACTTTGATTTTGACGCCTTAGAAGCTTCTTGCAGGGCAGCAGTCACTGGATCTGTCATTAGAAGGCATGCATGGCTTAAGGAACAGCCCTTGCCAGACCATGTCAAATCTAAATTGTTGGATGCCCCCTTGCACAAAGCCATCTTATTTGGCACTAAGACAGAAGAGGTCTTAAAAAAGATGGATGAAAAAGCAAATTCTATGCAGACAGTTAAGGATTTCTTACAAGTCCAGCCACCCAGGTGTAGCAGGCATTGTCCCACCAAGCAGTGGTCATTTTCTGCTCCCACTAAGCCAGTTCAGACAAGACCCCAGGTAACCAGACTCCTCAGACAGCAGCCACAGGGAATGCAGAGATCTAAGCAGTGGACTACCTCCACTTCAAAACCAGGGAGTTCTAAGCCACCCCCTTATGGAAAGAACTCACAATGACTCACCTCCCCAACCCCCCTCCCTCTGCCCACCTTCACTTACCCCTAGGAGGAAAACTCTCCTTTCACGCAAGCACCTGGGCCACCATTACAAATGACTGCTGGGTTCTCAACATAGTGTCCCAGGGATACAGATTTTCTTTCCACACCCTTCCAACCCCAAAAAGGTTCCCAGATCTACTTCCAAACCAGTGGGCAGAGGCGCAAAAGCAAGTTCTTTCCCTGTTCTCTATGAGGGCAGTAGAGCACATTCCTACATAACAGAAAGGCGAAGGTTTCTACTCCAGACTTTTTCTGGTACCCAGAAAAGAGGGCACCTGGCACCCCATCCTCGATCTATCCATTCTAAACACCTTCCTGGTGATCTCAAAATTCAAAATGCTCACCATCCAGCAGCTGCTATCCATGCTTTGCAAGGATGGCATAATCATTATCTGCATAGAAATAGCATGCACCCAGGTCACAGCTTTAAGAACATAATGGAGAATCAAATGATACGAGCATCCAGGTTATGTATAGAGGAGGAAGTGTTTAAAGATGAATGCACCTCCCTACGACAGAAACTTAGAGGATACAAGGACAAAGAACTGTCCCTGGACTCAGACATAGAGAAAGGTGTTCGCAGTGAGGCATGTCCTTACTTTTCAGAAGCTGTAATGACAACTAATCCACCAAGTGATACAACCAGCTTAAAGGTATCTCATAAAAGGAAGAGCAATGTGAACTGTACCCTAAACAGGTTCAAACTATTCCAGGCTCCACAAAGTCTGCTCTTCACTTTTTCTCTTAGAACTGTTCAGACTCTCAAAGTAATCACTCTATTCTCTTTCTAAAGCCCTGCACTTGCTCAGCTCTTATAAGGAAACACTAACTAAAGCACTACACCCTCCTTGACTTCTCATAAGTATTAGGCTCCCGATTGGTCCTTCCTGATCAAGTGAAAAATCAGTTCCCTTCCCTAATCTGATCAGTAAAAAAACAGTTCCGTATACTAATCTGGTATGTCCAAGGATCAGTTTCAAGGTTACTCTCCAGTTCAGCTGATGAATCTGGGAATTTTGAGGCAATGTTACAATTGCCTTATGTACACAGACAACCCTCTCCTCCTTCCAACAAACTCTAATACATGTGAGAGATGCAGTTACACAGCCAAACTGGAGGCAGAGCTCTCTCAAACCAAGACTGGCACAGTCGGTCAGGAGGAAAAGGTAAACGCCCACACCACAAATCCAGTCTCACACAGACCTATTGCATCTGCATACCCAACACATAAACACACAAAAACATTCTCAGAGGCTCTAAATAAAAATCTGCCTAAACAGCAAAGACCTCCTAAGCAGATATCCAAGCAACAGCCACCCCTCAACAATACCCACGAATCACATATCTCACAAAATCAGTGTGCCTCACAGTCACAGCCCTTAAGGCCAAACAACACACCAAATACACTTGTTATAGGGGACTCTATTGTCCGGCACACTGACGTCCCACTCACCAGACTGAACAAGGAGAAGGTCACTAAGCTGCCTGTCGGGTGCCAAGATCCACCACATAATGCAAGCACTCAGGTCACTCCAAAGCAAGTACAAGTATGACTCCATCATTGTCCATGCTGGTGCGAATAACCTGAGGCATACCTCCCTGGACTACATGAAAAGAGACATAGAGGAGCTCTCTGGCCATGTAGCCCAGGCTGGTATGACCCTGACCTTGAGTAGCATCTTGCCCTCACCAAGAATGATGCCACAGTATAAAGACAAAATGATCAGTTTCAACAATTGGCTAAAGTATTGGTGTCATTCAAATGGGATTCAGTGTCTGTCAGCCTGGGATGACATGCTCGACAAGCCACGTTGCTTCGCTAGGGACGGCTTGCACCTGTCACCCTTAGGCTTTCATATACTGGCCAAGGCTCTTGCCACCCCCATAGTGCCTTTTTTAGGCAAGGCTCAAAGGACAAACCCACCTCCATAGACAACACAAGGATAAAAAAACTAAAGGTAATGCTACTCAATGCCAGAAGTCTAAACCTGAAGATGCACGCACTCGAGGCTCTCCTCAGTATGGAGAAAATCGATGTCTGTGCAGTAACAGAAACCTGGTTCAAGGCTCCTGAGAACACCCCAGCACTACCAGGTTATAACTCATACCATGCGTTTCGGCCCCAAAACTCAGACCGAAGCACAAAAGGACAGGGAGTATCTATATTCATCAAAGATACCTACACCTCCAGGTTAGTGGCACTGCACGAAGCATCGGAAACCATCCATGTGCAACTAACAGCGGGCAAAACTGTCTTTCAGTTTGTAGCCTGCTACAGAACACCCTCCCTATTATAGGAACCCCACTTGGCATTCTTGAGAACACTGGAGAATATGAAGGTCTCTCCAAACACTATGTTATTGGGTGGCTTCAACTACCCAAAGATTGACTGGGAAAACTACTCAAGCCCAAACACCCTCGCCCAACGGTTCCTTGAATTTATAAACTCTAAGGCAATGGAACAACTGGTCACCACTCCCACAAGAGGGAGCAACATATTGGACCTGGTCATCACCAACATGGGGACTCTATGTTCCACACCAGAGGTAAACCCCTCATTGGTAAGATCAGACTATAAACAAATTTCCCTGGACATCCATATCCCGTCCCCACCCCCAGCCAAGGAAATCACTGTAAAGAATTTCTCAAAAGCCAACTTTGCACTTCTCAAGACTGAAGTGGAATCCTTCAAAGCCCCTGGGCCAGAGGATAATACAGCCCAATCTGCAGAATCCTTTACAAATGCATTCTATGAGCACCTGCAGGAATACATGGATCATGCTATCCCAAATAAAACCAAGACTCACTCCTCCAAAAACAGGAGACCGGTCTGGTGGACCCCGGCCATAAATAAGCTATACAACAGAAGGAGGAAGCTACTACATGGCAGAGCGATATCCCAGAAAGGGAAGGCATCTCTGATCAGTATTAGCAAGAACCTTCGATCCCTCATAAAATCATCAAAGACCAGTTTCGAAAGAAAAATTGCCCTAGACACTAAAGATAATCACAAGGCCTTCTTTAGTTATGTCAGGAACATGGGCGGAAACTCCCAGATATGCTCTGAATTGTTGCATAACGGTACAAAATATACTGAACCTACAGACATAGCCAACATCCTGGCAGACAGATTCAGTGCAAACTTCTCCCCCCCTTCCCCCCCAAAGGAGCAAATCCCTATCCCTACTGAATGTAACCTCCGTGACATTACAGATGCACAGGTGAAAGCTGCCCTCTCCAAAGCAAAAAACGCAGCATCTATGGGACCGGACAGTGTCTCAGGCTGTGTCTTACACGAGCTCCAAGAAGAACTGAACCCTCACATTAAATCACTGTTCAAACTTAGCCTTACTACAGGATATGTACCCAAAGAATGGCGTACAGCTACAGTGGTCCCACTCCACAAAGGTGGTGCCACAACGGACCCCGGAAACTATCGCTCCATAAGCCTGACTAGTCTGGTCTGTAAAGCTATAGAGCGTATTATCATGGAACTCATAAACAAAGACATTGGGAGCCTCCAGACACTGGACCCTACCCAATTCGGCTTTGTTAAGGGCAGATCTTGCCTCTTAAACCTACTTGATTTCTTTGAAACAGTTACCAAAGCCATAGATGAGGGCAAGGTAGTCCACACAGCCTACCTGAACCTCGCAAAAGTCTTCGACACAATACCCCACTCGGGCATCATAAATAAGCTTACCAGCTTAAATATCAACCCCTGTATCACAAGATGGGTTGCAAACTGGCTCAGAGATAGAACCCACATGGTCAGAATCGCAGGTGCCATGTCCGAACCCAAACCAGTTACAAGTGGCATCCCACAGGGCTCAGTTCTGGGACCTCTCTTGTTCGGTATATACTTCTCTGAGGTTCAGGCTAACATGGGGGGATTATGGCTGACAAAGTTCACAGATGACTGCAAACTGGGGGGGCCATAATCGAATCTCCAGCTGACACAAGCATCCTACAAAAGGGTCTCACAAAGACGGATGCTTGGTGCCAGAGCCACGGCCTCAAGCTAAATGCTAAAAAGTGCATAGTTATCCCCTTTGGGAAAAACAAGGTGCCCACAAATTACCACATAGGTGGTAATCCATTAAGTACGGAAGAAATAATTAGAGATTTGGGGACCAACGTAGATAGTAATCTCTCCTTTGATAATCACGTTGCCAAAGTGGTTAGAAAGACCTTCTATATAGCCCACCTTATCACGAAAGAGTTCTCATCTAGATCGAGAGGTCATTGTGCCCCTCTACTCGTCACTCATCAGGCCCATAATTGAATACAGTGCCCCTTTTGGGATGTACCTTACCCGACACCTGCAACAACTGGAGAGACCCCAAAAGTACCTTGCCAAGAGGATCATGGGCTACAAACAGATGTCCTATGCAGCTCAACTAAAGAAACTCCAGCTCTGCTCAGTTGCTTACCGCCTACTCAGAGGCGATCTATGCCTGACGTACAAAGCCATGTCAAACCCAGAATTAATGGACATGCTCCACCTCAAAAAATCCAAGTCCCTTAGAGCTACACGCTCCAGGGACCTAAACCTCAGCACAAAAATAAATAGGACATGCTGGTGGGACAGATTAATTTCCCAGAGGCTCCCCTCACTCTGGAATAGCATCCCAATTCATGTTAGACATGGCCCCTTGCTGACCCTCTTCAAGCGAAATCTGGACGCGTGGATGGGAAATCGCAAATTCACCCCTGGGATCTCTTCTGTGTCCCTGCTAGACAGAGGCACAGTAAACTAATCTTAAAAGGGTACCTTCTGTCACCTACTTTACAGAGGCACAGTAGGCTAATCTAATAGGGAGGCAGAAGCCAATTACACTCTGGCTAGGCTTATAAATGCCCTAGGGCAGATAGCCTAGTATCTACCTATGAACCCTTACCTACAGTTCGGACAACAAACAGATCTGTCAAATAATTAGGAAATATTGGCCAATCTCAGTTGAAAATGAGAGTATCAAAGAAATTGTGGGGGACAAACCAAGGTTTGTTTTTAAGATTAAGAACAATTTAAATCAACTCCTGTGTAATAAAGATGGCTTTCAACGTAAACATTCCATCATTAGCAAAGGTACACATCTCTGTGGTAAATGTAAAGCTTGCCAATACATTAACAGAAGCAATTTGTTCCAGCATCCTGTCACTGGTAAGAACTACTACTTTAAAGCATCAGCCACCTGTGCAACCCAGCACCTTGTTTATTTTGGCGACCCGTTGTGACTGTGCAGCCTTCTGCGTAGGAAAGACTAATCAACAGGTTAGAAACTGGATTTTATGCCACATTAGCGATATCTCTAAGTGCGATACCACTAACAGCCTTGCTTCCCATGTCATAAATCATCCTACACACACATTTCTATTCAAAGTTATGGAAACAATTCTCTGTTCCATCAGAGGAGGTGACCTTCAGAAGCGAATGGAACTCTGTGAATTGAAATGGATTTCCAATATGAGAAGCACCCGTTTTCTAGGACTTAATGATACCTCTCAAACCAGTCTTAAGAAACAGATGCCTCACCATCAGTTAAGAAGTGTTTGCCAATAGTTTCAGTCAAAATATTTTTGTTATTCGCAATGTGAACAAAAATATAGTTGCTATTTTTAAATGTCTGAGATATACAAACAATCTACTCAGCATTTTCTAACAGATTAGCCATGATCAAGTTGTCTACCAAGTCCATGTATTTGTGTCAATTTTAATGTGAACGGATTACTCACCATATGCGTAAAGTTTTCCGATAAGAAATTGAATGGTATATTTAACAATCATCCGGATGTCTTCGTGTTATACTGGCCTTACTGTATAACAAGCATGCTAAGTGCGAATTAAGTCATGACTTTCTGCTTATTCAGTCTAACATCTACATAACAGCACGAATGAAGAGGTGTGTTCCATACTAAGTATACATTTTAACAGCCATGATTGGCTAAATACCACTAGGATCATAAATATTAATGACAGTATTTCTACCTTTGTGATTGGCCTCGATGTTGCATTACATCTTAATCATTGGATGTTAACGGGAATTCCTTAACTTCCTGCTTTTACAGGATTGGATGAACTATTGTGTACAAGTTCTTTATTAAGCACGACTTAGTCTCTGCATTAGCTTTTGATCATTCAAGTTAAAGTCTAATATAACATATATCAGTTCATTCCAGTCAAGCTTTAGCTGTTCCTGTGGATGATCTTAGTGATATATCTTAACTCATCCATTAATGGGAATTGAAGTTTTACCATCTATGTGGCTGGTTTTGATGCTATCATTTCTTTATTACTTGGATGCGAATCAGAGCTATTCAATTTCCTGTCCGCAGGTGATTAAATTAATTATACTGTACACACACATTTTTCTCATAAGTACGAGTCAGTTTAGTAACTGCCTTTACATTTTTAACATGATATGAAAAGGTCTGCTTTATATTAAGCTCTAGTACCCTTTTAAAGTTAATTACACCATTTATCAGTTGTGCTCAGGTTACGCGTTAGTTACTCTTGTAGATGGCTCCTAGCGCTACAAAACCTTTCACGTGAATTGAAGAATATACTTCCTGATCTTACAGGATTGGATGAAATGGGCACTACTCCTTATTTGCTAACTTATGGTTGGTCCAACCAACATTTCTTGACTAATAGCAGCTCTAGACAAAGATCTTTAGGATTTTCTCGGTATTCTGCCAACCATGTTTAAGATTGGATGATATACGAAGGTGTGTTTTAATTAGTGATCTGTGATAGGCCACTAGAGACTATTTTAACCAATAGTAGCATCTCACCATTACGATCTGAAGAAGGCAGTTTTCTTATCGTTTGGAGGCCTAACTTAACTTTTATGCGGACATTTGTGTTTATTTATTAAAGTTCTGCTTTTAATCTTTAATTCTCTCACAGTTATTTTACCAGCCGTGGTGATGATTCAGGATATTACTTTAGCTAGATCTGAAAGAGGCCTACTTCCACATTCCTATCAGGGAATCATGCAGGAAATATCTCCGTTTCAGGGCAGGATCTCAGCACTTTCAGTTCTCTGCACTTCCCTTTGGCTTATCTACTGCTCCCAGAGTTTTCACAAAATGTTTCACTCCAGCCATTGCCTTTTGCAGACAAAGGAATATCCAGATTTACCCATACTTAGACTGCCTAATTCAGGCAGACAGCCAGGAAAAGCTGCTCAAGCACCTGGCCTTTGTAAAGTCTCTACTAACCTCCCTAGGGTACACAGTCAGTGAAAAGAAATCCAAACAGGTGCCCACCCAAAGAATTATATTCCTGGGAGCAAGCCTGGACACAGCATCCCAGATGGCATTCCTTTCCTTGCGTCGGTTACTGTCTCATCTTCGTCAGGTAGTCAGGGGTATAAAGCATGCAGCTGATGCCATTACACCAGTCTTTCTTGCTGTGCGGTGCCTGAAGCAGAAGCAGTTTGCAAGTGCCGGTCGGCCAACTCCTGAAATATTCGTTTTCGAGTTTCAGATCCAAAGTCTTCAACTAAGCTAAGTACCCCATTGAGGAAACTTTTTCTTGCTCTAAACCAAAGTCAGTAAAAGTTAACAGTTGTATTTCTTGTTGAAAGCAAATACCTCATAAAGATTTTATTTTTTTATTTTACATTTGTTAACCGGGAAGATCCGACTGGATACATATCCATTTTCAGCGGAGGCCCGGGGAGAAAAGCTCCAGCCATGACAAAAACTTTTAAAAGACACATAATCAAATACAATTCAAACCAGAACCAAATAAGTTATTCCATCATATTTATACAGAATGTTAGAAAAATTAGCATAGGAAAATAGCCAGGTGCTTGGGAACTATGTTAAATAGAGAGTTAGGTAGCCCGGGTTTAGACAATGGCAAGTACGTATTGACCCCAGGTGCAGTTTTAGTTTAGTTTTAAATTGACTTAAATTGGAGAGAGGTAATATCAGGGGGAAGTTTGTTCCAAGTTCTCCCTGCAGAGTTGGTGAGAAGGGAGTCCCCAGCTGAGTTATTAGTTTTGCATGTCTGAATGAGGAGACGGTTGGTGGGTTATTACAAAGGGCGACCAGCTTTTTGAGTGAGGGAGTGTAGTCGGGGTTGTATATTATTTTGTGGGTCAGGACTAGTAGGTTGTAAGAAATTAGGTTCGGTAGTTCAGTCCAGTTGAGCTTGGCTAAATTGGTACAGTGATGGGTCCTATATGGTGACCCAGTAACAAACCTGGCGATATGATTGTAGCAGTTGGTGAGCTTGTTCATGACAGTTTTACTAATGTTGTGAAGTAAGGGGGATGAGTACAAGAGTGTGGAGAGAAGGTGAGTTTGGGCAATGACAATTTTGGCTTGGGGGATCAAGAAGCTTTTTATTCTATATAACGAGCCTAGCTTCTTATTGATGGTTTTAATCATTTGGTTTACATGTATATCAAATTTTAGATTGTTGTCTGTGGTTACCCCTAATAATTTTGTCGAGAGGTCCGGAGAAATTATGGTCCCATCCTTGGCTTGGATCGTAAAGTTGATGGAGCTTGACCTTTTAGTCGGTGGAAACAACAACATTTTTGTTTTTTTAGGATTAAGTATCAAGCGACGACTAGAGAGCCAGTTTTCTATATTGCTAAAAGTAGACTGGGTTGATAATTGTAACTCTGAGGGGGTTGTTCCAGAGCATATCAGCGTGGAGTTGTCTGCATATTGAATACATCTGGCATTAGGTATGACTGTATGCAAGTCATTGATGAAGATGGAAAATAACAGTGGCTCTAAAATGGATCCTTGAGGGACTCCCAGAGTATTGGGTAGTAAAGTAGAGAGTTTAGTCTGCCATAAAACTGCCTGTTTTCTGCCATTTAGATAGGAACTAAACCATTGTATGGCAATAGTATCCAGACAGAGTGAATGCAGTGTGTTAATTAGAAGTTTATGATCCACCATATCGAAGGCTTTGGACAGATCCAAGAATAGTGCAGAGGATATATTATTATTATTTCGATAGGTGTTTATGGTATTAGAGAAGACAAGAAGGGCTGAGGTAGTACTATGGAGAGGTCTGAAACCATGTTTGGTATCAGCCAATAGATGGTTGACGAGAAGATGTTGCATAAACTGTTTCTGAACACATTTTTCCATTATCTTTGCTAGAGGGGAAAGTATAGATATGGGCCTGTAGTTAGAGAGCTCTGTGGAAGTGCCACCTTTGTGGAGAGGGATTACATAGGATATCTTCCAGATATCAGGGATTTTGGCCTCTGCTAAGGAGCGATTGATGAGTATTGACACAGGGTAGGCAATGGCATCTGCTGTTTTTTGCAAGTATTCAGCTGGGAGTTGATCAGCTGAGAGTGTGGAGGGTTTTAGTTTTTTGATTAATTTGCAGATGAACGAAGTTGCTACAGGTTGAAAGGTAAATAGGGGAAGATTTTTTGTAGGTGGGAGTGTCTAGGCTATGGGAGCTGAGTGGCAGTTGATTAGAAAGGGTTTGGATTGTCTCGGTGAAGAAGCGGTTAAAGCTATTGGAGACTTCATCAGAGGGTTTATCGATGAGTGTAGCAGGGACAGGGGTAGTAGAGCGACCAGGGTGAAGAAGATTATTTAGTCCAGCCCAGAATTTTTGTGGACAGTTTTGATGTTCTGTTTGCAGTTTACAATAGTATTGTCTTTTGTCAAGTAAGATTAGTCTTTTGGTTTCATTCCTAAGTTGTCTATAGTTAATTTGGTCAGGAGGGAGTTTAGTAGTTCACCAAACAGACCAAGCTTTATTTCTGAGATTAATTTTCTGCCTGGTCTCTTTAGAAAGCCAAGGAACATCTACAGTTTTAGTTTTCTTTGAACGAATGGGAGCATGAAAATTAAGAATTTCTAGGAATGTTTTGTTGAAGTACTGCACTGCTTCATCTATGGGTAAATATTTTAGTATTGCCCAGTTACAAGAATTTAATTCTAGTTGAAGTCTGGTTGGGTCAAATTTATTTTTATTTCTGACCGATCTTAGCATAGGTTGCTTTGGAATGGCTATTTTGTGCTTAATTATGTAGGTGAGATGGTGGTCACTTAGGCTATCAGGGTGGGAACCAGATGTATAAAGGTCAGGATGACTATTAATAAGCACCCAGTCAAGTGTACTCTCTTTATGGTTAGATTTGCCTATCCTGGTGGGAGTATTAATAATTTGCATGAAAGAGTGTAGATTAATGTGTGTGGAGGGAGCTAGAGGGGAACAGGTAGTCCAATCTATATTAAAGTCTCCGAGAACTAAGGTCTCTTGAAGGAAGTGAGTTGATATCCAGTGAAGGGTGGCTTCGAGAGTACCCATATTATTACCTGGGGGAATATACACACAAATTATATAGATAAATTTTTTAATGTTAATTTGAAGCTTGGAAATAAGGATTTCTGCATTGTTAATCTGAGGCGGTTGTATGACATCGATAGATACAATTAGATCGGATTTATAGAGTATGGCTACCCCACCTCCTTTTCTAGGGATTCGGTCTCTCCTATGTATATTATATCCAGGGATTAGTATTTCATTGTCAGTAGTTGTGGGTTTTAACCATGTTTCAGTTAGACACAAGATCTCTGTTCATGATTTCATGCTCAAGATTTTCATTCATACTTCTTTCCTTGCCTAGGCCCAGACCACGACGTACCTCACTGTTGGTTTTGTGCCTTATTTAACCACTGTACTATTCATCGTCGGTTCATTTTTGCATCTAAATATTTTGGTACTCTGTTCAATTATCCAGAAATGGCTTTGGTAAGCCACCCAACTACCGACAGTCCGAAAAAACGCAAAGATAAAGACAGAGACAGGCTGCATAGGTCCAAAGCTGCCAACGATGCTTCTCCTAGGCTATTCGCCAGTTCGCCGGTACTCAGTGAGGCACTTTCACAGCCCCTGATACCCGCTACATCAGATTTGCAGGCCTGTACTGAGACCCATTCGGAGTCCGGTATGCCGTGAGATGCTTTTTCAACTGTGGAACCTGTGGATGTCTCTACCTAGGATGGGTCCGGAGCTGCTGTGCAGGCACCGGCTTCTGAGGGTGTATTCATGCCTACTGACTTGCATATTGCATATTGTTGAAGTCTGATGAAGCGTTCTGAGCAAAGTGAAAGCGCTTACTTATTCGAATAAAGGACTTGTCTTTTCATTCGTCTGGTTTGCTTCGTTTGTTGTGGAGTATCAACCTCTTCTGATTTTGGATTTGTGCTTTTTTTGGGAGGTGATACCTTACCCTGACAGTGTTCTTGTCTTGCTGGACTTGCATATTATACCAACAGCATCTTCTTCTTCAAGGCCTAAAACTCGATCATTGCCTAGAAAACCAACGCCCAGACTGCATGGTCAGGCCCCTATGCCTAAAAAACAAATGATGAGAATGGCTGAAGACCTTATTACTCTAATCAGGAGAAGCCACCTTCTCCCTCTAAGAGACCTAGGACTGATTTTCCTTCTGAATCTTCTGATCAGGATTCTGAACCTATGAGGATGCTGATGCTGAAGACTCCATTCCCTCTGCTTCCCCTCCAGAGGATTTCTCTTTTGGTGAAACCTTGCATACTCTTAGGGAGCATTTCCGCTGGGAAAGCCAGGATTACTCTCTGACTCCAAAAAGAGGCTTAGGGAATTCTTACTCCTACCTCAACACAGGCCTTTAGCCATCCCTCCTGTACTGGACATTGTAGATGATGCCTTCTCAGAATCTAGCTTGGCTCCTGACTCTTTACCTCCTGCTCCTAGAAAACCTGACAGGTATTACAGGGTACCTGACTCTCACAAGTTCCTTTTTAAAAATCCTACTATGGATCCTGAGACCATTTCACAGGGACCCAAGGGCATTAAGGCTACTACTGCCAAAAACCCTACCCCCTCTGATAGAGATTCTAGGGCCCTGGATAGATGGGGTAAGAAGGTATACACGTCTGCAACTTTGGCCATTAGGGCCTTAAACTGCCAGTTTCATATGTTAAAGTATCAGCAACATATTATTGGATTGCTTAAACAGAAATTATGTTGATTCCTGACTGTGGTGAAAATAAAGAATTACAGGATTTAATGCATTCTGCGGAACAAGTTGGAAAACATACTTTGCAGTGTGGTTTTGATTCATTAGAGGCATCTTGCTGGGCTGCTGTCACTGGGTCTGTACTTAGAAGGCATGACTGACTTAAGGAGCAATCTTTGCTAGATCATGTTAAAGCTAAATTACTGGATGCTCCCTTAAACCAAGACCGTCTGTTTGGCAACAAGCAGAAGAAGTACTTAAAAAGAAGGAGGAAAAAGCTAAATCTATGCAAACTTTTAAAGATTTCCGGCAAGTACAGCCTCCCAGATTTAGTAGGCATTGGCCTTCTAAGAATTGGTCTTTTCCTGCCTCTTCCAGGCCGTCTCAGTCCAAACCCAGAACCAGCAGAACATCCAGGCTTCAGTCCCAAGGTCCTCACAGGCCTAAGCAGTGGGAGGGTCCCACTTCCAAAACTGGGAGTAGTAAGACACCCCCTTATGGTAAACTGTCAAATGACTTAACTTTAAACCTTCCAAGCCCTGCTCAACTGCCTGTTCCTTTAGGGGGAAAGATCACCCTGCATGCACAAAATTGGGAGCTCATTACCCAAGACAAATGGGTTTTAAATATAGTTTCCCAAGGATACAGATTCCACTTCAACTCCTTACCAACCCCAAACGATTGGCCAGACCTACCCCCAAATCAGTGGGCAAAGACAAGTTCTCTCTCTTCTAAGCATCAGGGCTATTCAACCTGTCCCAGAAGAAGAATGGGGGCAAGGTTTCTACTCAAGACTTTTCCTGGTACCCAGAAAATACAATTCCTGGTGTCCTTTTCTGGACCTATCTACCCTAAACATCTTTTTGGAAATCCCAAAATTCAAAATGCTAACTCTTCATCAGCTGCCTCCCATGCTAGGGAAAAATGCCTGGTTGGTGACACTAGATTTAAAGGAAGCCTACCTGCACATCCCAATAAGGGAATCTTGCAGAAGATACCTATGCTTCAGAGCAGGCTACATGCACTATCAGTTCTCTGCACTGCCCTTTGGCTTATCTACTGTGTCCAGGGTATTCACAAAGTGCCTAGCTCCAGTCATTGAATTTTGAAGACAAAGAAATGTTCAAATATACCCATACCTGGACGATTGTCTAATTCAGGCAGAAAGCCAGGACATACTAATAAATCATCTGGCATTTGTAAAGAAATTACTAACTTCTCTGGGGTACACCATAAACAAAAACAAATCACATATAGTACCCTGTCAACAAATTGTATTCCTGGGAGCAAGCTTGAATACAACTTCCCAGATGACCTACCTCACGCCAGAGAAAAAAAGTTCATTTGACAGCCTACTTCAAACTACTGGCCACAACGACCCAGCTATCTACAGGGAAAATAATACTGCAAGCCCTGGGGTTCATGGCCGCTTCCATACTACTGATTCCATAGGCAAGACTGCATATGAGGAAATTACAATGGTATCTAAAAAACCTATGGTGTCAACATTCTCAGGACCTAGAATCAATGGTTCCTGGCATACCTTGTCTAAAGGTAGAGTTCCTTTGGTGGGCAGAGGCCTGCCACCAAAACAAGGGACTGCCATTCACTCTACCCCCTGACGCCCAAACCCTAAAAACAGACGCATCAGACTATGCATGAGGGGCTCACCTGGCAGGGAAGTGCATTCAGAGCAAATGGAACCCAAATCAAATGCACCTGCATATCAATCAAAAAGAAATGTTAGCTGTACAGAATGCTCTGACAGCCTTCAAGGACCACATTCTTCCAGGACAATTATTGGTAAAGATAGACAACACCACTGTTATGTGGTACATAAACAAGCAGGGGGGAACCCACTCATACCCTTTCTGCAGATTAGCCATGGCTCTGTGGAACACAGCCTTGAGCTACCAAGTGCACCTACAAGCTTAATTCCTGCCATACAAGCTAAATACACTGGCAGACAACCTAAGCAGAAATCTCATGGACCCACACGAGTGGAAACTGGAAGCAAAGATATTCAACATGTTGAGAAACAAATGGGGGAGCCCAGAGATAGACCTGTTTGTCTCCTTTCAGAACTGCCAATTGGATAAATTCTGCACAAGGACTCCCCACAACACAAGCTTGGAAAGTGGATACCCTGTCCTTCACCTGGAAAAACCTATCAGTTTATGCCTTTCCCCCTCTGCCTCTCCTCTCCAAAGTGCTACTAAAGATCAAACAGGACAAACCAAGGACAATACTGATTGCACCAGACTGGCCACGCCAACACTGGTGGTACCCCCCTCTTGCGCAGTGTGACACTGCTGGAACCATGGCACCTGCCTCAGACCCCTGCCCTGCTGTCCCAGCAAGAGGGCCAGATTCTGCACCCACAGCTTCAAACCCTGAACCTTGCAGTCTGGCTAATTACCTGATCTCTCCGTTATCATCCCTCAGTAAGCAAGTGATGAATGTCATTCTGGAGGCAAGGAGGCCTAGTACTAGAAAATCGTATGCTGAAAAATGGAAAAGATTCTGTTCCTGGAGCCAGACTCAGGGGATGGGCACAGGAGTGCCCAATTTACCGCATATTCTTCAATACTTAACTGAGATGCTTCACAAGGGCCTTGCCTTTTCTTCCATCAAAATTCATGCCTTGGCCATTTCAGCACATTACAATACAGAGCCACCTCTCTTCTCTCATCCACTGCTGAAGCAGTTCCTCAGAGGGGCCAGAAACTTAAGACCACCCAGAAGAGCCCCTACTCCAGCCTGGAACCTTAACTTTGTATTGGAAAAGCTCACTTTAACTCCGTTTGAGCCAGCTGCAAATGCAGAGTTGAAATTCCTTTCTTGGAAAACAGTCTTCCTTCTAGCCATTACTTCAGCAAGAAGGGTGTCTGAATTACAGGCTCTCATGGCAGTGGAGCCTTTCATCATCTTTCATGCGGATAAGGTGTCCCTCAGGACCAATCCTTCCTTTATGCCAAAGGTGGTATCCAGTGTGGCTCTTACAGTCCATTCATTTGTCAACCTTCTTTTCTAATCCACAGAACAAAGGAGAACGAATACTGCACTCCTTGGAATTGCACAGACAACTTAGATTTTACCTGGACAAGACTAAGCCTCTCAGGAAATCTGAACAGCTACTGGTTGCATTTGCTGCAGGGGCAGAGGGGAAGGCCATTTCAGAGCAAACCATTTCTAAGTAGATAGACACCATGGAAAACCTTACCCCACAGGGGATAAGACCTCATTCCACAAGGGCTGCATCTACCTCTACAGCCTTTCTCAGAGGTGTCCCTACCCAGAGACATCCTAGAAGCTGCTACCTGGAGCTCTGTACATACCTTCGCCAAGCATTATCACTTGCCAATTTTTTCTAAATCCAGGGCTGGCTTTGCCACTGCAGTCTTGCAGGGCCTTATAGCTGGTCCTAATGCTATCTAATTGCTTCCTCCCTTCCATAGCTTTGGGAATCTACCCAAATGTGATGTCTGCAACAGTGAAATACGATGAACATAGTACAGTTGTGTACACTTACCATAAATGTAGATGTTCGAGTGTATTCACTGTTGCAGTCCTGATTACCCTCCCTCCAGCCCCCTGACTTCTATTGACTATACCTGTATTCTTGTTTACTATGCTTAAAGCTTTCTGGTGTATTTGCTTTTTGTTGTAGGTGTAACCTTGTGTATAATTGCTTCCGATTTTGGGGGCACCTGACATCTGGGGCAAGAAAAACTGATGTAATGGCATCGGCTGCATGCTTTATACTCCTGACTACCTGATGCCATGGAAGATGAGACAGCAACCGACGCAGAACCCAAGACTTTGATAATCAGGCCGACTGAGGGCTACCTGCAAGCAGATAACCCAAATGTGATGACTGCAACTGTGAATACACTCGAACATCTACATTTATGGTACGTGTACACAACTGTACTTTTTCGTGACAGCCTACTTCTCTCAACTAGCCACCAGATCCCAGCTATCTGCAAGGAAAATCTTGCAAGCTCTGGGGTTCATGGCATTTTGCATACTACTCATTCCATATGCCAGACTACATATGAGGAAACTACAATGGCAACTAAAAAGCGTTTGGTGTCAACACACTCAAGACCTGGAAACTCTTATACCTATAATTCCTTGCCTCAGAAAAGATTTTCTTTGGTGGGCAACAGCATGCTCCCACAACCAGAGACTACCACCCCCGCCACCCAGACCCTCACCACAGACACATCAGACTATGCCTGTGGTGCACACCTGGATGGCAGGTGCATACAGGGCCAATGGAGCCCACAGCAAATCCCTCTGCACATTAACCAAAACGAGATGATGGCTGTCCAACATGCCTTGATAGCTTTTAAGCCCCTTCTCTCCCCAGGGGCGCTTCTGAACAAAACAGACAACACCACTGTGATGTAGTATATCAACAAGCAGGGAAGGACTCACTCCTACTCTATGCAGGCTGGCCATGACCCTTTGGCACACAGACTTTGCCATGCAGCTCCACCTAATTCCTACCAGGTTCTCTCAACTCTCTGGCAGACCAGTTAAGCAGAAATCTTCTGGACCCACACTAGTAGCAGCTCAACAGAACAACCTTCACCCTAATAACTCAGAAATTGGGCACCCCCAAGGTCAACTTCTTTGCCTCCCAAACCAACCATCAACTCGGCAAATGCTGCACCAAGGAGCATCACTGCATGGCTTGGAAAGTGGATGCCCTGTCCTTCCCCTGGGTCAATCTATTGGTCTATGCCTTTCCTCCACTACCTCTCATCTCCAGGGTACTGCGCAAAATAATGGATGAAAAACCAGGGACAATTCTTATAGCTCCAGACTGGCCTCTCCAACACTGGTACCCCTTGCTGCACAGCCTGTCCCCACTGCCACCATGGCATCTTCCTCAGATTCCAAACCTTCTGACCTAGAGGTAAGGGGAATTCATGCATCCCCAATTGCAGACACTCAATTTGGCAGCTTGGCTTATTCCCTAACCCACCGATCAATCTGCCAACCTCAGTAAACAGGTTCTAAGATGTTATACGTGAGGCCAGATGCCCTAGACCTAGAAAGTCTTATGCTGACAAATGGAAAAGGCTTTGCACATGGATTTAGGCTAAGGGAGCCAATACGGCACAGCCCTCCCTCCCACTCATCCTGGATTACTTAGCTGACCTACTACACAGTGGCCTCTCTTTTTCCTGTATTAAAATTCATGCTTCTGCTATCTCTGCTCATTTTTCACTGAGCAGCCCCTTTTCTCACACATTCTGATCAAACAGTTCCTAAGAGGGTTTAGCAATGTGAGGCCACCCAGAAGTGCACCAGCCCCATCTTGGGACCTTAACTTTGTGTTGGAAAAGCTCCCCCCCCCCCCTTTGAACCAGCTTCTTCTGCAGAGCTAAAAATTCTCTCCTGGAAGACAACTTTCCTTCTGGCCATCACTTCAGCCAGAAGAGTCTCCGAGCTGCAAGCACTCATGGCTGTGGAACCCCTCATCATCTTCCGTGCTGACAGGGTATCCCTCAGGACTAACCCATCCTTCATGCCCAAGGTGGTGTCCAGTGTGGCTCTCAACCAATCCATTCATTTGCCCACCTTCTTTCCTAATCCCCAGAACTAGAGGGAAAGGATCCTGTACTCTCTAGATGTGCACATACAGCTCAGATTCTATCTAGATGGGTTTAAATCCTTCAGAAAGTCTGATCAATTGCTGGTTAGCTTTGCTACAGGGGCAGAAGGCAAAGCCATCTCCAAACCATTTCCAAATGGATAGCACACTGCATCCATTCTGCTACAAACAACATGGAAAGCCACCCCCCAAGGGGGTCAGGACTCACTCCACCAGAGCAGCCTCCACCTCTGTAGCTTTCCTCAAAGGAGTCCCCACCAGGGACATCCTGGAGGTTGCCACCTGGACATCTTTTCACACTTTTTCCAAACATTACCACCTGCCTGTCTTCTCCAAATCCAGGGCAGGGTTTGCCTCTGCAGTCTTGCAGGGCATCCTAGCTAGCCCCTAGTTTCCTTGACTGTCTCCACCCATTTCCTCAACTTTGGGAATTAACCCAAATGTGATGACTGCAACAGTGAAACACGAAGAACATAGTACAGTTGTGTACACTTGCCATAAATGTAGATGTTTGAGTGTATTCACTGTTGCAGCCCTGGTTCCCCTCCCTCCATCCCTCTTTTTTTTTCTATTTCCTTACAAGGGACATATTGGTATTTACTTTCTACTGGAGGGGTTCTTCCACCAGAACCTGCCTTCTACTTGCGGGCTCCTGACAGGTTAGCGCAAGAAAACTGATGTAAAGGCGTCGGCTGCCTTACTTTATACTACTGACGACCTGACGTCAGTCCTGAAGTGACAGCAACCTATGCAGAAATAGTAAGCCTCTGGTATTTGGGCCGGCCGAGGGCTACCCTGGTAGGGATAACCCAAATGTGATGACTGCAATAGTGAATACAGTTGAACATCTACATTTATGGTATATGTACACAACTGTACTTTCTTGCAACTGGAATGTTTGTAGCATTTTCATGCATGTTCTGCTGTTTAAATTGTAGCGTTAAAAAAAAAAATATATATATATATATATATATATATATATAAATATATATATATATATATATATATATATATATATATATCTGTGTGTGTGTGTGTGTGTGTGTGCTACAAAATCCTGAAAGTTCAAAATACTGAAAACTCAAAATACTGAATCTCATAATACTGAAAACACACAGGATACCAACATTTACAGTATTCTAGCACATATTTATATATAGTTTAATATGATTGTTTTCAGTCTGAAGTGAAGGTATTTTTCTCCATGTATTTATTTTTGTAAACTCAACTCAGTTTCCTAATGACAAATTTGTACTGTGTGTGATGTGTGGTGAACAGCTGTTTTTGCAGTAGTTACTGTATTTTACAGCTTCCTAGATTTACTGTAAAACCCACTTATACTCATCATTAGATCACTTTTGAAGTAGGCTAAATTATATGGGATATATTCTGCCAAGGATTGTATGACCAGCCATCTTCCAAAGCTTTAGGGCACCTTACACATGCCCCAACCACTGGAGGCAGCTGTTAGGGTGCTAAGACTTCATAACTTTCTTGTCATTGAAGTGCCAGGAAGTCCTGCTGTCTGCTGCAGCTTCTAGGGATTCAGTGATCAGCTAGGGCTGCACAAAGTTGGGCAGGTAAGTGCCCTGTTGAGGGCCATCCTCCATTTTTCTAAGGAAAAGTTTTTATTTTCTGTTAAAAATTTGTTGCTAAGGGGGACTTCCAAGATGGCTGCACACTGGTCAACAGCTTAATTTCACCTATCCCAGTGTGAAAAAGAAACTGAGAGATAAAGGCCAGTAACTCTGCCAGTTTTATTAAATTCAGTTACTGTGTAGTAAGTATACTGCCTGGATTGTAGCAAAGAAGAAACTTGAGAGTCTGAAAAAAAACATCTAGAAGGGGTGAAGAGAAGACACTCACTTGGAAAAATACTTCAGCAGTTATGCAAAAAGCAGAAGAATTGGCCTGTCCTTATGACAGGCCAAGAACTGAATAAAGTGTTAGGTCCCTCACCTAAGTTTGGGTTTAGAAATAGAACACTGAAACAATGTTTATGTTTTAGACAATTATCTGGTATGAGGGCAACTTCAAAATGGTAAGGGCACTTACCCCTGTCGATCCTGTAGTGCCTGTAAATATATTTGGAGAGTAACCTCAATTATTCATCCTAGGACACAGAAAACCATTGTGTTTAATTTTTATGCCGACTATGTCACTAAGACCACGGTCTGTTTTGCTAAATGTGTGACATGTGAGGGGTTTTACATTGGTAAAACCAATCAATAGTCTGAAAAAGAGGATTTTAGAACACTACAATGGCATTAAGAATAAGAAATCTAGTAATGCCCTTGCTCAACATGTGCTAGAGAGAGATGACACACATTTTTTAAGTTTTTGGTGTTAAGAATTGTTCATGAAAATATCAGGGAATGTGATTTGTGCAATGAAACTGAGTTTTGTGAATTTTGTTGGATTTTAGATTTCAGGGCTAATATTAGTCCTGGTCTTAACATGTATGTTTCTCTTAAACCTGCTTTGAAAAGGAGATGTTTGCATCATTGATTTTATGTTGTGTGTGATTTTATTTTTAAATTTAATTGGATGAAACAGTATTTAAATATTTGTGTACATTATTGTTTCAACATTTTGGTCTGAAGAAGTGGAGTATCCATGAAAGTGCTCACCAAAAAATATTTTGTTATTTTATTGTTTTTATTAAAGCTGCTAAGCCTTTGTGCACTTCTGTTCTTTTTATATACGGTGAAAAGGACAGGAGTTAACTGGAAGAGAATCAGGAGTACTTTTTGACTTGAAATGGAGTTTGGGGTTGGGAGATGGAGATGAACAGGAAGAAGTCCTGTGGTACAGAGAACTAGGCAATAGGGGGTTAGAATTTACTGTAGAAAACTGGCAAAGAAACCAAGGTATTGGGAGCAAATAACTAGAGAGGGAAAGTTAATAGGTTTATAGGTGTACAGTTGGCTAACAACCACTAGGGCCTTTATAAGCCTAGCCATGCAACCCAAATGTATCACACAAGTTGTTTTACATGTTTACATAGGGATGATTATTGGTTATGACATGATTTGCTAACTGCCTCTGCCCATTAGAGATGTAGATGCCAGACCAGAGGTGAATTTTTGATTTCCCATCCAGTGGTCCAAATTACATTTAAAGAGGGTTAGGGAGTGATTTTGTTTCACATGGGTGAAGAGGCTGTTCCAGAGAAAGGGAATTCTCTAAGATGCCTAAATGTTTCTCCAACATGTTCTATTAACATTGCAAGCAAAATTTAGGACTTTAGACCTAGTAGTTATGATGCTGTTTGCTTTGTGGATGTACAAAAGGTTCATCAGAGCAAGATTCAGGGATGCCTTGCATGACAGGCATGGATAACCTGTCAGTAGTCTGTAGGAGACAAATTATACAGACAGGGCTTTGAAGTGATCATCATAGGACATTGTGTTTATGCCCTGTCTTCTTTTTTGGGAACCTTTGCGGACGTTCCAGCTGCTGCATGTGTCTGGTCAGGTAGGTACTCAAGAGGGCATATACTCAGTGATGGGTCTGATCAGGGCTACATACAGTAGCACAATGATTTCACTGGACCTAGATGCCATGCACTTAGTATAGAATGAAGAGGCCAAGAAATGATTTGCACTGTAGGCTAGAGTCTGCCTTCCCTACCAAGAACTGATAGCAGAGTATAAGAAAAGAGAAAAGAATAGAGACATCTTAAGTGAAAGGCCTGCTCTGGTAGAGTTTTTACTTGAATCTAGAACAGAAGCTGCTTTAAAAAAGGGATAATTAGTACAGCATGTAACATATTTCGCATTGACTATATGAATCAATCAGAGGAGGATAGAAAAGATTGGGAAGAAAGACTGGATAAGCAATTCACAAAGAAACAATGTGAGGACATATGTATGCCTTCCAAGTATGAAACGGAGTCCAAACGATTTATGAGTTTTGCCTGAAAGTGTTTGCATAGGTTTTTCTATACTATACACAGACTCCAAATAATGTTTTCTCAAGTAGATGGCAAATGTTGGAGGTGTGACAAGGAGGAAAAAGGTAACTTGGGAACAAATGCTTTGGGAGTGTAACAAGTTATCAGACTTCATAAATTCCCTACAAAATACTCTTCTGGAGATATTGGGTGAGCAAATGGCTGTAAAAAAAAGGAATTTTTTTAACTGGGATACAGGATCTGAATTGCCTAGACACAGTAATAACTTGCTAAGTTTAATTCTGGTTACTGCCAAAAATGCAGTTACTACAGAATGAAGATCAAAGACTAAACCAACTCTATTTGATGTATTGAATATTGTAACAAAGATAATAAAGCTGGAATTGGGATCTTTAGAAAAGGTTAGAAGCACATTACATAAAAAAACAATGGAAATTGTGGGAAATGCATGTAGAATAATGTTTTGCATGATACGTGAGATTTGAGGAAGGGGAGAATTGAGCAATTTATGTAATGTTGCATTAATGATAGTTGTACAAAAATGTATAATTTTTGTAACAAGGAACATGTTAATATAGTTCGTTTTCTTTTATATAGATATATGTTTGCCTGTGTCTTGAGTGATAATTCAATAAGGGTGTGATTTTGGTGGTTGTCACTCATAGATTTTACCTCTGATCTTGCCTTTTTGTTTGAGGGAAGAGAGCAACAGTAATCTTCCACTAAGTATTTATCAGTCACATCTTTTGATAGAAAGATGGGTCTGGCTCTTGTTTCCTCAGACGTTCTCTCCTCAGTCTGCAAGAAGAGAAAGGTTGTTAGGCTTTGGTCTTGACTTCAGCTTCCTCTTTGCCAAGGCCTTTAGTGGGTTATTCTGCTGTACTCCTATAAAACTCCTTGATTTCTGCATTAGTAACTGTATTTAGAGCACAACCTAGAGCTGTTTACTGAATTTCCTGTTTGCACTTATTTTTAAAATCGTTTTTTTCTCAACACTTGCATTTTATCTGTCTTTGGCCTAGCACTCTTGTGTGGGGTCATTTACTGCACTGTTGTAACTTGTTGATACTTGTGAACCTCTGCTATCTCTGAAAAACAAAAAAGTCTTGCTTTTTTTCCCCACTTTTCTGAGATTTAAAAAAGTTCAGTTACAGGCTTGCTGTTCTTGAACTGTTTGTAAGTTTCTGTGAGGCCATTTTTTGCTTGGGCTAAAGGGAAGTCTCTCTGTTGATCAGTGGCAGTGAAAAACATTGAGCAGCCTGCCTGCCCCTGTGGGAGTGGTTACTGACTTGAAACTGTAGTTTTATTGGCCATTTTGGGTCATTTCCAAAACTCCTTCATCTTCCTCTCTTAAAACCCTCTTTTGCGTGTTTTTGTGCATAGCGCAACAGCGGGCAGCGCCGCCTAATTGGGTTTAAACTATTCCTGGCTCCACAAAGTCTGCTCTTCACTTTTTCCCTTAGAACTGCTCTATCTCTCAATTTAAACACCATATTCTCATTCTAAGGCCCTTCACTGGTCCAATTAAGTAATCCTACAAGTTAGCACTATTAAACCATAAGCACTACTTACCCTTATACTCTCTACGATTACCCTGTCCTCTATTGGTCCATCTTAAATTCAGTTTCCCTATTACTCTAGCATGTCCAAAGGTCAGTCAATGGTTTCCTTTCCAGTCCAGCTGGTGAATCTGGGAATTTTGAGGCAATGTTACAACTGTCTCATGTACACGGACAACCCTCTCCTCCTCCAAACAGGTTCAAATATATGTGAGAGATGCAACTATTTAGCCAAACTAGAGGCTGAGCTCTCTCATCTCAAAACTGGTGTAACCAGTCAGGAGGAGAAGGTAACCTCACACAACACAATTCCAGTATCACATAGTCCCACCACATCAGCGTACCAAACACATAAATACACAAAAACATACTCGGAGGCTCTAAATAAAAATCTACCTAAGCAACAGAGACCTCAAAAGCAGACATCCAAGCAAACGCTACCTCAAAACAAAACACACACAACACATAACCCACAAAGTCAGTGTGCCAAGCAGCCACAGCCCTTAAGGCTGAATAGCACACCTGATACTCTTGTTATAGGTGACTCTATTGTCAGACACACTGAAGTCCCGCTCACCAGGCTGAATAAAGAGAAGGTCACGGTGAGCTGCCTGTCAGGTGCTAGGATCCGACACATAACGCAAGCACTCAGGTCACTCCAAAGCAAATACAAATATGACTCAGTCATTGTACATGCTGGTGTGAATGACCTGAGATACCTCCCTGGACTACATGAAAAGAGACATAGAGGAGCTCTCTGATCATGTAGCCCAGGCTGGTATGACCCTGACCTTGAGCAGCATCTTACCCTCACCTAGAATGATGCCACAGTACAAAGACAAAATGATCGATTTTAACAATTGGCTAAAATGTTGGTGTCATTCAAAGGGGATCCAGTGTCTGTCAGCCTGGGATGACATGCTCGACAAGCCACATTGCTTCGCTAGGGACGGCTTGCACCTGTCACCACTGGGCTTTGGATATTGGCAAAGGCTCTTGCCACCCCATAGTGTCTTTTTAGGCAAGGCTCAAAAGTCAAACCCACCCCATAGACAGCACAAGGAACAAGAAACTAAGGGTAATGCTGCTAAACGCCAGAAGTCTTAACCTCAAGATGCACGCACTCGAAGCTCTCCTCAGTATGGAGAACATCGATATCTGTGCAGTGACAGAAACCTGGTTCAAGGCTCCAGAGAGCACCCCAGCACTACCAGGCTATACCTCATATCATGCTTTTCGGCCCCAAAACCCGGACCGAACCACAAAAGGAGGGGGAGTTTCCATATTTATCAAGGATGTCTACACCTCCAGGTTAGTGGCATTGCACGAAGTATCGGAGAACATCCATGTGCAACTAACAGTGGGCAAGACTGCTTTTCAGTTTATAGCATCCTACAGACCACCCTCTCAAAGTCAGGAATCCCACTCGGCTTTTCTGAAAACATTGGAGAACATGAAGATCCCTCCAAACACCATTATATTGGGCGACTTCAACTACCCAAACATTGACTGGGAGCACTACTCAAGCCCCAGCACCTTAACCCAAAGATTCCTGGAAATTATAAACTCAAATGCTATGGAACAACTAGTCACCACTCCCACAAGAGGGGACAAACATACTAGACCTGATCATTACCAACATGGGGACTCTATGCTCCACACCAGAAGTATATCCCTCATTGGTAAGATCAGACCATCAATTAATTTCACTGGATGTCCACATCCCGACCCCACCCCCAGCCCAGAAAACCACAGTGAAAAACTTCTCAAAAGCAAACTTCTCACTTCTCAAAACCGAAGTGGAATCCTTCAAGGCCCCAGGGCCAGTGGAAACTACGGCCCAAACTGCGGAATCCTATATAAATGCATTCTACGGACTTCTCCAGGAATGCATGGATCATGCTATCCCAAACAAAACCAAGACCCAATCATCCAAAGGCAGGCGTCCAGTCTGGTGGACCCCTGCCATAAATAAACTGTACAATAGAAGGAGGAAGCTACTACATGATAGAGCAAAATCCCTAATAGGGAAGGCATTTCTGATCAGTACTAGCAAAAAATTATGATCCCTCATAAAATCCTCCAAGGCCAGCTTCGAGAGAAAAATTGCACAGGACACCAAAGACAATCATAAGGCTTTTTTCAGTTATGTTAGAAACCCGGGATGCAACTCCCAGACTTGTTCTGAGTTGATTCTAAATGACAAAAAATACACTGAACCCACAGACATCGCCAATATCCTGGCAGACAGGTTCAGTGCAAACTTCTCCCCCCCGCCAAAAGAGCAAGTATCTATCCCGTCAGAGGGCTGCCTCCCAAACATCTCAGATGCTCAGGTGAAGGCTGCCCTCTCCAAAGCAAAAAACACTGCTTCCATGGGACCAGATGGCATCCCAGGTTGCGTCCTACATGAACTACAAGAGGAACTAATCCCTCAAATAAAACAGCTATACAATCTCAGCCTCACTACAGGATATGTGCCCAAAGAATGGCGTACAGCAACAGTGGTCCCACTCCACAAAGGTGGAGCCTCTACGGACCCTGGAAACTATCGCCCCATAAGCCTGACTAGCTTAGTCTGCAAGGCTATGGAGAGGATCATCATGGAGCTCATAAACAAAGACATTGGGGACCTACAGACACTAGATCCTACCCAGTTCGGCTTTGTCAAGGGCAGATCCTGCCTTTTGAACCTGGTTGACTTCTTTGAAACAGTCACCAAAGCCATAGATGAAGGGAAGGTAGTCCACACAGTCTATCTGGACCTTGCAAAGGCATTTGACACAATATCCCACTCGGGCATCATAGATAAGCTATCCAGCTTAAATATAAACCCTTATGTCACAAGATGTGTCGCAAACTGGCTCAAAGACAGAACCCACAGACGGAGATTTGCTGGAGCCATGTCATACTCGAAACCGGTCACAAGTGGCATCCCACAGGGTTCTGTCCTGGGACCACTCTTGTTCGGTATATACTTTTCCGAGGTACAGGCAAACTTGGGAGGGACTATGGCTCACCAAGTTCGCAGACGACTGCAAACTGGGCGCCATAATCAACTCTCCAGCTGACACAAACATCCTTCAAAAAGGTCTCACAGAGACAGATAACTGGTGCCAGCGCCATGGTTTAAAGCTAAATGCCAAAAAATGTATAGTCATACCCTTTGGCAAAAACAATGTGCCCACAAATTACCACAAAGGCGGAAACCCATTAAGTACAGAGAAAGTTATTAGGGACCTGGGGACCCAAGTTGATAGCAATCTCTCCTTTGAAAACCACATTGCCAAAGTGGTTAGAAAGACCTTCTACATAGCCCACCTCATCTCGAAGGGTTTCACATCTAGATCAAGAGAGGTAATCGTGCCCCTTTATTCATCCCTCATCAGGCCCATCATAGAATACATTGCCCCTTTTGGGATGTACCTTACCCGACACCTGCAGCAATTAGAAAGACCCCAAAAGTATCTCACCAAGAGGATCAAGGGTCTCAAACAGATGCCATATGCTGCTCGGTTAAAAAAACTCCAGCTCTACTCAGTTGCATACCGCCTACTTCGAGGCGATCTGTGCCTAACATACAAAGCTATGTCAAATCCAGAATTAATGGACATGCTCCACCTCAGTAAATCTAAATCCCTTAGAGCCACACGCTCGAGGGACTTGAACCTCAGCACAGAAATAAATAGAACTTGCTGGAGGGACAGGTTCATAACCCAGAGGCTCCCTTCGCTCTGGAATAGAATTCCAGTTCATGTGAGGCAGAGCACCTCACTGAATCTCTTCAAGAAGAATCTCGATAAGTGGATGGGGGATCGTAGATTTGTCCCAGGGATTACTCCCATGTCACTATTAGACAGAGGCACAGTAAACTAAACCTTAAAAAGGGCACAGTATACTCAAATCAAGGGGTGGCGTAAGCCATACAGAATCGGGCTAGGCTTATCATTGCCCCAGGGCAGATAGCCTAGTATGAACCTATGATAGTGTAGTAATTTGTCCCTGTCCTTCTGGTGGTGCTTTTCAGGAAACTAAGGATTGAGAGGCTGGCACATGTTCCTTGGCTGCTTTACTGTCCACTTCAAGCAAAGGAGAACCACTCTTCCTGGCATCGAAGGAAGGAGCAGATGTCCATTTGTGGATCTGCACTGAGGAGCTTTATTCTCAGGGAAAGGACCATTCTTCTGGGAGCTCTTTTGCAGTTGGGACCCCCATGAAAAGGAAACATAATTTTAAGCACTTTTTTCCTGTATGTCCCCTGCATCTAAGGTAAACATAGAGGATTTGGATGGTTTTTTTTTAAGTCTTATTTACACTTTGTCTGTACAGTCTGTGTCTTACCTTTATTTAAAAAAGGAAAAATGGGGCCTTCTCTCTCAGCTTCTGATTTTTAGTCTGAGGGATAGGAATTAGGTTTAGACGAGGCATGATTTTCAAGCTCATTCTCTACAAAATAGGGAATCTGACTCTGAGGAAAGCAACTCCTCAGATTTCCCAGCTGGAGAGTTGTCTTTTTCTGATACTGTTACCAAGATGGAGTTGTTTCAGTGGGAGCAAAAAGAAATGTTTCCCAACAAAGATACAATGATTTGTGTCAGGTGAATTCCACTTGACCTGCAGCTGTTTCCCTTATTTTTCCAGTATTAAAGGATGTCTTCATTGCACAGTCAGACACCAGAAAATATGATAGATTCTATAAGGTTCCCCATTCCCACAAATTTGTTTATGCAAACTGTAGGCCAGGCTCTGCAATTATTTTTCTGTCAAAAACATCTTTGCTAAACACCTTATTGGTGCTAACCTAGTTCCATCTGACAGTGATGGTAGAACAAACAAAAAAAAAAACTGTGTACATTTTCAGCAAATTGTTTAACCCTCCAGATAGGAACAGTTGCTTCAAATCAATAGCTGCACCCACAGGTATAACATAATTTAAAATTAAAGGTATTCATGTTAAGGTGCACGTTATAGCCCATGTTCCCACTTATAGAGATTGCTGTCATTTTTTTCTTAGTTCTGTTCTCCTCTAAGATGAAAATACTATTACTTCTACCTAAGCTTTCAAAGGGAATTGCCAGGCTCATATTTCTAAGTTTCTTCTAGGTTACTTTGACAATATGAGTAAATTAATTACTGACCTACCTTCCTTCAGACTTTTGACACCCCTAAATTCTTTATTTCTGTGTCTCGATTAACTAAACACTTTCCACAATGTTCTTATGATACTGCTGATGCTGTTCTTGAACAGTTGCTAATCAATTAGTGATGAGAAGTTTTGCCTGGCTGTGTTCTCAGAATTTATCAGAAGATGTGAAAGCTGGGTTCCTGAATGCTTCCATTCATAAAGAGGTATTATTTGGCCCTTCTTCAGCAGAAGTCTTCAAAAGATTTGATGAGAGGAAAATCACTTCTGGGAATTTCTCAGATTTTTCAAACCCTGCACACCTGAACAAAACAGAAACTTTCCTTCCAATTCAGGATCCTTTCATAGAAAACAGAATAAGTGATCCCAGCAAAACACTGTAAAGCAGTCTTTTCAGAAAATGATAGCAGGGAGATTAAAAAGGAATGGTGGATGTTCCCAAATTCAAGGATAATCTAAAAAAAAAAAGCAGATAGACTATATGCCGTACGTTTTTCCCCTCCCCTCCTGGCATCCCAGTAAAGCTTTCCCAAAGTATTGGTCACAAGCTAACCTTTGAAACTTGGGTTCTGAGAGTCATTTAAAAGGGCTACAGCTGGTAGTGGGATTCCCTTCCTCTTTTTCAAGGGTTCCTCTACCTCCAACCAGTCAAACCTCCTTGTTCCATCTTATTCTGAAGGACTTTTGATATGGCTGCACACTGATCAACAGCTTAATTTCAGCTCTCCCAATGTGAAAACGGAAAGTAAGAAAAAGGAGTGCTGTTGAAACTTTCATATGGGTACAATTCAGTTACTGGCTAGTAAGTGCACTGTCTTGATGCCAGCAGGGAATACATTTGCAGAATGAAATGCAAATTGCCTGAAAGCAAATCAACCATATGGTAAATAGAAAATATTGGCTGGGAGAGATTCTGCAGCAGCTATTCAGCGAAAAGTAGTTCACACTTCATCTTTGGTTCAAAAAATGGCTTTTGGTTAATTTAGAAGTAAAATGTACTCAGAGGTGATTAAAATAAATGAATCTTTGAAAGAATATAGCAACTGATATTAAAGGCTATAAAAAATAAACGGTTTAACTAGTTATTCAGATGTATTGATACAAATACAAAAAATCAGATGCTGAAATGAAGAAAAGGCTGTCCAATTGTGAGGCTTCTCAAGAAGAACTGTTGTGAAAAATAGAGCTTGAGGAAAATATGCACAGAGAAAATATGAGCTTTTCTTCTGTACCAGAGAAACTGAAATGAACAGACTGTATTAATTTTATGGAAATGCAGATAAGCAGCTGCACTTGTGTTCCACAGCAGAATTTGTTAATTGAAAGGGCACATTGAGTGTATGCTCCAAACCTGGCCAAGAGAAATCAGCCAAGAGCTATAGTAGTAAACATTCAGTCATACCAGTGGAAAGAGCTGATCCTGACAAAAGTGTGGCAGAAGAAAGAGAAGTATTAAAAATTGGAGGCAGCAGTGTGTGTGTGTGTGTGTGTGTGTGTGTGTGTGTGTGTGTGTGTGTGTGTGTGTGTGTGTGTAAAATGATTATTCACTTTACACCAAGCAGAATAGAAACAAATTTATTGTGGCAATCAGTGAATGATGAGAAGCAAGTGTGAGTGTCAAGATTCTGTATCCAGCTGTCTTCAGAATATTTTTTCTAGGAGGATCAAAGACATTTTGATGCAGAGTGAGAAAAGGAGGAAATAAAAAGTTTATCCATCAAAACATGAGCCAGTAAGCAGAAGAAATGGACTCTTCTTCTGACAGTAAGGTTTATAGAGAGACTTTGCCAGTAAAACCCTTTTTCCATTGATCCAAGGTAAAATGCTTGAGAAACAGAAAAAGCACAGGAATTGACCATAAGGCTAAGGAGTACCTTGGGCTTGAACAAGACTCTAGTCTTGGGAGATTAAGGTGATCAGTCAAAGATCATCAGCACTAAAATTAGTAAATGTGACATTATAAAGCATCAGTCACATTTGTGAAATATGACCTTGCAAGTAAAAGTGGCTGAGAAAAGATTAGACTTTTTTAAATTTATGAGTGGATTGTAAAATATATGCACCCACATTGTCTTTAATATTTATAAGGACATTAAAGGGAAAAAAGTAACTCTAAGTAACACCATTTTTATTTTTAGTAGTAGTTGTATAAAACATTTCATGATATAAACTGCATGTTATGTTGTTATGAGCAGTTTTGGGTAGTGTGCACTCAGGGGTGCTTAAAATGTGGAGGTGGGGGAGACTTTTTATTGAATGTTGTTTGTGTTAAAGATATTAAACAAGTAGCTTTTTAATTTATAAGAAATACAGGTTTTACAGTATAACAGAAGGAAGGCTGAAAAGTTTAAGTTAATATAATGCTGTGATCTTTGGCTTCTGGGATGGGGGTATGGTGCAAAAGTGTACTGATCATATTAGGTGTAGATTAATGTCCTTGGTTTAAATTATAAACAAGTTTTTTGTGAGTAAATAGGCTTGACAGATAAGCTTCTTGCATCTGCAAAGATATTATCATGTTTTAATTTTCAATTAGCAAATGTTTTCAATGAGTGCGAAGTCTGCTGCTGAAGACTGTTGGCCAGGAATTCTGTACATTCTGTTCCGAGAGAAATTTATAAAGATTTCTTCATGCATCTGCAAGTTGTTAGCTGTTTATTTTAAAATTAGTCAACAATTGAAAAAAGTTTGAAATTATGGGAAATTAATGAGATATTAGCCACCCCACCACTCTTAATACTTTAACAGTGCATAAATAGTTCTATTTGAAGTAGACAGTGCACATTTTTCTTAGGGCTAAAAGTTAATTTTTTTCTGAAAGCATACAAGCTGTTTTTCGTGTCTTGGAAGAGAATAGAGATAAGAAAAAGAATGACAGCAATCTGTATAAGTGGCAACACAGGCTAAAACATGCACTTTAACATGAATAACTTTAATTTTGGATTAGATTATATCTGTGGGTGCAGCTATTGACTTGAAGCGAATGTTCCTATCTGGAGGGTTTGCTTTTTCTAAGTTAATAGGGGATGGGGTATTGTGAAAATGTATTTTTTTAGGGTTTTCTTTAAAGTAAAAAAGTGTTGAAGTGTGACATAGGTTCAAATGGAGATGAAAAGAAATGACTGTACAAAAGAGCAACCTTCCAAACATTGTTATGTGCAAGTACCAAAAAAAAAAGTTGAAACTCCTCATTCATTCAAAAAAATGTCATGTATAAGTGGTAACAATAGTGATCTGAAGTAGTTAACTTCTTTTGATCAGCAACCTGTGGGTATCGGATCCGACCTCGGATCTGAGCCAGCAGCTTTCCAAGCTAAAAGATCCGAGCTCTCCGCTCCTCCCCTTACCCATAATACCCTGCTACCTCCCTCCAGTCCCCAGATCTCATTTGCCGTGGCTTCTGACAGCTTAAGTGATGAGCTCTTGGCGTTGGTGAGAGTATTTAAAACTCTTCAAAGTTTTTAGTGTTTTTTGTGGTACTTAGTGTAAATTTTAGATGTTCTTCGTCTTCCATTGCTGCAGTCCTAACAATTGGGTATAGTCCGCATCCAGTCGGCCCGAATACCAGAGTATAAGGCTGACGTCGGTCATGGCGCATTAGACTGACGTCAGTACGTCAGGGTACTAATGCGCATGACCGGCGTCCTATCCTCAGTCTTTTTTGCCGCGTGGTCCGATGCAGAAGCAGTTTTGCAAGTGCAGGTTGGCGTTCTGAGATATTTCCGAAACCGGAGTTTCAGACCGAATCAGAGTTGGCTAAGTACCCCGTTGGGGAACATTTTGGTTTTCTTGCCTCAGTATTTAACCGGATGTCAGAAAAAGTGAATAACTGTATTTCTTGTGGGAAACAGATACCGCATAAGGATTTCCATACTTTGTGTATACCTTGTTTAGGGCCTGAGCACGACGTTGTTGGTTGCCGCTCTTGTGCTAGGTTTAACAAACGCACTATTAAGAGGAGGTTAGACTGTGCCAGGTTAGTGTTTGGGAAACGTTGCAATTATAAAATGCCGTCGGATGCTCCGACGCCCGCTTCGTCCAGGAAGCGCAAGGACAAAACAGCGAAGCCTAGGGTTGAAGAACCGGCAGTCCCGGACGTCGGTTCTTTAGGAGGCTCAGTGGAGCCAGAGGTTTTGCCAGGAGTTTCTATGGAGTCTCCGGCAGAAACTTTACTGTTCCAGGATGTCCCATCTCAGGAGGCAGGCCAGGCTGAAGGGGCTTCTCAAGGGCCTATTCTTCCCTCTTGTCCCACAGTAATTGGAGCCTCTCCTTCTGTTGCTAAAGCTTCTTTTAGAGGTAGGCCAATTTCAGCTTCAGTGGGGGCTTCTCCTAGCTTTTCGGGTTCTGTACCTAAGAAACATATGCTTAAAATGGCAGAAGATTTGATTACTATGATTAGAGGTTCTATGGGCCCTCCTGCTAAGAGGCCTAGGGTGGAGCCGGAGTTTGCCAGTTTTGAACACGGTTCAGAGGCTTCTGAGTCCTCTGCGGATGATTTACAGGAGTATCCTCCTTATTCTGATTCTGATATGGATGATGCCACTCCTTGGCTTCTCCTCCTGAGGATTTTTCATTTTCAGAGACTCTGCATTCCATGAGGGAGCACTTTAAATGGGAAGGCCAGGATTACTCTGATTCCAGGAAGAGGCTTGGGAATTCTTGTTTTTACCCCAGCATAGGCCCTTAGCTATACCTCCTGTGTTGACTGTGGTGGAAGATGTTTTGCAGAGGCTTCCCTGAACCCTGATTCTTTGCCTCCTGCTCCTGTTAAACCTGATAGGTACTATAGGGTGCCTGAAGCTCATAAGTATTTGTTTAAGAGTCCTAGGGCGGACCCAGAAACTATTTCTCAGGGGCCTAAAGGTGTTAAAGCCTCTGTGGTTAGAAATCCTGTTCCCACTGACAAGGAGGCTAGGGCTTTGGATAGGTGGGGTAAGAAACTGTATACTTCTTCCACTCTAGCCATGAGAGCATTGAATTGTCAGTTCCACATGCTGAAATATCAAAATTATCTCCTTTCTCAATTGAAGTCTAAGGTGGATGCTTTGGCGGAAGGTATTGAGTGTAAAGAGTTGCTGGATTTGGTTTATGTGTCTGAACAAGTGGGCAAGCATTCTTTGCAATGTGGCTTTGATGCTGTGCAGGCCTCCTCGAGGGTGGCTGCCACTAGTTCTGTTCTTCGCAGGCATGCCTGGTTAAGAGATCAGACTTTGGCTGAGCATGTTAAGACAAGGATTTTGGATGCACCTTTACAGTCTGATGTTTTGTTTGGTTCGCCTGTGGAAGCAGTTTTAAAGAAAATGGAGGACAAAGCTAGATCTATGCAAACTGTTAAGAATTTTTTGCAGGTACAGCCACCGAAGTTTAGTAGAAATTGGCCTGCTAAGGGGTGGACTTATCCTGCTTATGACTCCCAGTCTAGGGGTAGGTCTAGACGTGGTAGGGGCAGGGCTCAAGGTTCTTTTAGGTCTAGAACAGGAGTTCACCTGCTCAGACTTCTAGTGAGGGCAGGGGTCAGTCCTTTCGTAAGCAGACCCAATGACCTGCCTTTTCAGCTGCCAGTAGATTCTCGTCTGGCAGCTCCTTTGGGAGGACGACTGTCTCTTTTCAAAGAAAATTGGGATTTAATTACTCAAGACAGATGGGTGTTGGACATTATTCACCACGGTTACAGGTTTTATTTCCATACAATGCCCCCTTTCAAAGGCATGCCAGACATTCCTCCTCCACAAAGAAAAGAGGCTCACAAGCAAGTTTCTCAGTTACTCAAAATGGGGCCATTCAGCCAGTCCCTGTATCAGAAAGGGGCCTAGGATTTTATTCCCGCATGTTCCTAGTACCAAAGAAGGGGAACACGTGGAGACCAATTTTGGATTTATCTCTCCTCAACACTTATCTGGACATTCCCAAGTTCAAGATGTTGACGTTACAACAGCTTTTACCTCTGCTGGGCAAAGATCACTGGATGGTAACTTTAGATCTCAAGGAAGCTTACCTTCATGTGCCTATCAGGCTAAGTTGCAGGAAGTATCTGCGGTTTCGAGCTGGAGATTCTCATTATCAGTTCTCTGCATTGCCCTTTGGCTTATCTACTGCCCAGAGTATTCACCAAGGTTCTGGCTCCAGTGATAGCTTACTTCAGGCTACAAGGAATTCAAATCTATCCTTACTTAGACGACTGCCTGATTCTGGCTCAAGAAAAGGAAGACCTTCTACAGCATCTGGAATATGTTATAGCAGTGCTAAGATGCCTAGGGTATTCTGTGAACGAAATAAAGTCCAGTCTAGTACCCTCTCAAGACATGTGCTTTCTGGGTGTGAGACTGAATACAGCAGCCCAGATGGCCTTTTAACCCCGGACAAACAAATGAGTCTATCACTTTACTTCCATCATCTATCTCATCAGTCCGTGCTGACTGCAGGGACAGTCCTTCAAGCATTAGGGTTCATGGCATCTTGTATTCTGGTGCTTCCCAATGCCAAACTGCATATGAGGAAGTTACAATGGTATCTCAAAATGTATGGACACAGCACTGCCAGGATTTAGACACTGTCATTCCCATAATACCTTGCCTTCAAAGGATTTTTTGTGGAGGGCTCAGGAATGTCACCTCAACAAGGGACACCCTGTGTCCCGCCCAGAGGGGAGTCAGATTTTAACGACAGATGCCTCGGACATTGCTTGGGAGCTCATCTACTTGGAAAGTGGATACAAGACAAGTGGCCTGCCAGACTACAGCATCTACATATCAACGTGAAGGAGATGTTAGCAGTCCAGTTCGCTTTACTGGCTTTCAAGGAGTTACTTCTTCCAGGACAGGTGTTGATTCTAACAGACAACACAACTGTCATGTGGTACATCAACAAGCAAGGGGAACACATTCTTATCCTCTATGCAGGCAAGCAATGATTTTATGGGAGATTGCGCTAAGCTTGCAACTAACTCTTCAGGCAAGGTTTCTGCCAGGAGCACAGAACTCCTTAGCAGATGTGTTAAGCAGACGAATCATGGATCCCCACGAGTGGAAACTGGATCTTCATGTATTTCAGACATTGACAGTGTCATGGGAACTCCAGACATAGATCTGTTCGCTTCTCCACTAAACCACCAGCTGCCAAAGTATTGCACAAAGGGGTTTCATCACACAGCTTGGAAAGTGGATGCTCTGTCTTTCAGTTGGGAAAATCTTCATGTGTATGCCTTTCCACCTCTGCCTCTTCTTCCAAAGGTGCTATTAAAGGTCAGACAAGACAGGCCAAGGATGATTTTGATAGCTCCAGATTGGCCTCGGCAACACTGGTACCCACTACTACGGAGTCTGGTAAAGAAGCCTCCATGGCCTTTACCTCTGATTCCTCATCTGTTATCTCAAGAGGACGGTCATCTGCTCAATGTCAAGCTTCACTCTCTTCATCTAACAGCCTGGCATATTCTGTGTTGAAACACAGCAGGTCTCAACTTCCTCAACAAGTTTTAAATGTGATTATGGAAGCTAGACGACCTAGTACAAGGAGAGTGTACGCAGCAAAATGGAAGAGATTTTTATTTTGGAGTGCAGCAAGGAATTTGGAGATTTCTGAGCCTAATTTGAGTGTGGCTCTTCAATATCTTACCGAGTTATTGGACAAAGGGTTGTCCTTCTCTTCTATTAAGATTCATGCTGCAGCAATTTCAGCTCACTATGATTGTGACCCACCTTTGTTTTCACATCCTTTGTTCAAGCAGTTTCTTAGAGGGGCAAAGAATATAAGACCCCCACGTAGAGCTCCTACTCCTGCTTGGGATCTCAATTTTGTGTTGGAAAAACTTACTCTACAACCTTTTGAGCCTGCGGCTACTGCTGAATTGAAATATTTGTCATGGAAGACTGCTTTTTTGTTGGCTATTACTTCTGCAAGAAGGGTGTCTGAGTTGCAGGCCCTTATGGCAGTCGAGCCCTTTTGATTTTCCATAAGGATAGGGTATCATTACGCACTAATCCTTCCTTTATGCCTAAGGTGGTTTCTAGTGTGGCTTTAAACCAGACTATTCATTTGCCTACTTTTATGCAGACCCCCAGAATAAAGGGGAAAAGATTTTGCATACTTTAGATGTACACAGGCAATTGCGTTATTACTTAAGCAGGACTAAGGATTTTAGACAGTCTCAGCAGTTGTTTGTTTCTTTTGCTTTGAGTTCGCAGGGCAAGCCTGTGTCAAAACAAACTATTTCTAGGTGGATTGGCTTTTGCATTGCATTTTGTTATTCCCATCATGGCAAGGAGGTTCCAGCTGGGATTAGGCCTCATTCCACTAGGGCTACTGCCACTTCAACAGCATTTCTACGGGGGGTGGCAACTAAGGATATTTTGGAAGCAGCTACTTGGAGTTCAGTGCATACTTTCTCTAAGCATTATCACCTTCCTATCTACTCTAAGTCTAGGGCTGGTTTTGCCACAGCTGTTTTGCAAGGCATGTTGTCAGCTCCTGCTTCTTTATGATTTGCCAGCCTCCCTTACCTCTGCTTTGGGATTCTACCCAATTGTTAGGACTGCAGCAATGGAATGCGAAGAACATAGTACAGGTTTGTACCTACCATAAATGTAGATGTTCGAGGATTCCATTGCTGCAGTCCAATTCCCTCCCTCCTTCCCTCTGTGTTTAGGGGTGGTAGTGTAGGTGAGCTTACCTGCTTATATTTTTGTATATATTGTTCATGTTTTGGTGCAGGCTTTTTGGGCCTTGTCCTTTTAGGGTCTTCTGACATCTGGGGCAAGAAAAGACTGAGGATAGGACGCCGGTCATGCGCATTAGTACCCTGACGTACTGACGTCAGTCTAATGCGCCATGACCGACGTCAGCCTTATACTCTGGTATTCGGGCCGACTGGATGCGGACTATACCCAATTGTTAGGACTGCAGCAATGGAATCCTCGAACATCTACATTTATGGTAGGTACAAAACTGTACTTTTTTTCCCTCCCCTTCTGTATGTGTGTGGGCGCGTTTCAACGTGTGATGGATGAGGGGCCTAAGGCCATTTTTTCTAAATGCACTGAGTGTGGTCATAAGTTGTCCCCAGCAGATGGCCACACTCAGTGCATTCTCTGCCTGGGGGTGGCCCACTTGTCTTCGATAGACCTCAAGGATGTGTACTACCACATTCTCATGGACAGACGGTCCAGGAGGTTTCTCCGCTTTTGGCTAGGAGCAAGTCATTTTCAGTTCAGGGTTCTCCCGTTTGGCCTCACCACAGCCCCCAGGGTGTTCACCAAGGTCATGGCAGTTGTAGCAGCCCACCTGAGACTTCAGGGAATTCAGGTCTTTCCGTACCTAGACGACTGGCTCCTCACCGCCCCCACCAGGCATCTGCTCTGCTCCGCCAGGGATTATTCCTTATCCTTGGCCCAGCATCTAGGCATTACCATAAATTTTCAGAAGTCGTCTCTTCATCCTGTGCAAGTTCTGGATTTCATAAGGGCCAGGATCAATACGCTCCAGTCCAAAGCCTTTCTAACAGTGGACAGGTTGCGCAACTTGTCACACCATGTAATAGCGCTTCTACAGTCCCCAGCCCTGCCTGCAGAATTGGTCCTGACAGCCCTAGGTTCCATGGCGGCAGCCATCAGCCTTTCATCTCTGGCACAATTGCACATGAGAGTCCTTCAATGGACTCTTCAGGTTCAATGGTCTCTCCTCCTTCACCCATTGGATTCTCTGATTCCCCTAAGCAGGGTTTGCAGGAACTCCCTTCTTTGGTGGCTCCATTCCCGGGAGCTGTGGGAAGGGAAACCATTTCTGATGCCTTAACCCCAAGCCACGCTGACCATGGACGCTTCTCGCCTCGGGTGGGGGGGGGGCATTCCATGGGCAGAACTGTCCAAGGCACGTGGACCCCTTTAGAGACCGTTCTGCATATCAATGTCCTGGAGATGAGGGCGGTGCTTCTAGCATTGCAAGCCCTTCAAAACCTTCTTCCTCTGGGGACTATTGCAATTCAGACAGACAACATGGCAGTAGTCTGGTACATCAACAAACAGGGAGGAACCAGATCTTACTCTCTTTGTCGAGAGGCTGTGAGAGTTTGGGAATGGGCGATTTCCACCAACCGCTTTCTGATAGCAATGCACATTCCGGGTCGGTCCAACATTCTAGCGGACAAGCTGAGTCGCTCGATCCTCACACCTTGCGAGTGGTCTCTAAACCCATCAGTAGCGAATCAGATCTTCCTCAGATGGGGTCAACCTTGCTGTGATCTTTTCGCTTCTCCTTCAAACGCAAAATGCAGCGAGTTTTTCACTCTTAATTCCCCCAACAGGGGAAAGCCCCAGAGATGCTCTGGTTCATGCTTGGCCCCCCCGGTCTTCTTTATGCTTATCCTCCTCTTCCGCTAATGACAAAATTTCTGCAGAATGCTCATCAGTTGGGGAGCAAGATAATTCTCATAGGCCCATTCTGGCCTCGCCAGATCTGGTTCCCTTACCTGCGGTCTCACAGCGTAGCTCATCCTCGGATCTTAGATCCCATTCCAGGTCTGATCTCTCATCCTGCGGGATTACAACCTCCAAACCTGGACGACCTCAAGCTCACGGCTTGGTTGATCCAGTTCCACTAATAGCTAGGACTCCCGGTATCTCGTCTCCCATAAAATCTATTCTGGTGGCGGCACATAAACCTTCTACCAGGAAGATCTACAGAAGTAAATGGAAGCGTTTTTCCATCTGGGCCAAACATAGGGATTTAAACCCATTTACTGCTCCCATTCGAATGGTTCTTATTCCTGTCCCATATTTTCTACCAAGGAGCCAGTGCTTCTACAGTCAAGTCCAAATGGCAGCCATTTCCCATTTCCACATAGGGGATAACCTTGGTCCCTTAGCGTCTGCTAAGATATGCAAAACCTTTTTGAAAGGCACCTTTCTGTTGAGACCTCCGGTCAAGAATGCAGTTCCCCCATGGGACCTAACCTTGGTTCTTCAGGCATGGACGGGCCCACCCTTTGAACCGGCAGCTTCGGTTGAGTTAAAATTCTTATCTTGGAAAACGGCCTTCCTGATTGCAATTAGTTCAGCCAGAAGGGTATCTAAACTTCAAGCCCTTTGTATGAAACCCCCGTATCTGATTTTACATCAGGACAGAGTGTCTCTTAGGACTAACCCTTCATTCTTGCCTAAGGTGGCCTCCGAATCCAATATCAACCAAACCATTAACTTGCCTGTTTTCTTTCCCAACTTTCAGAACAAAGGGGAATACAGATTGCACTTATTGGATGTGCACAGACAATTGCATTTTTACTTGCACAGGACAGCGACTATTCATAAATCGGATCAGCTCTTTGTGTCTTTCGCTAAACCATCTTTGGGAAAGCCTATTACGAAAGTTACCTTAGCTAGATGGATATCCCACTGCATTGTGCATGCTTATTTAGCTACCGGCCGGCCTGAACCCTTGGGGGTTCATGCCCATTCTACCCGTTCTATGGCCACTTCTGCAGCATTCTGGTCAAAAGTTCCTCTAGATGACATCTGCTCAGTGGCTACTTGGTCCTCTTCTCATACCTTCATTTTTCATTATAAGTTGGATCTCATATCCAGAAGTAGGGCAGCATTTGGCTCCGCAGTGCTCCAGAATATCCTTCCTTGAGGACCGCCCAAGGTTTTTGGTAGCTGGGGACTCTGTCCCGCAGGTTTCTGATCAAATGAAGTTAACTACTTCAGATTAAGAAGTCATGTACTCATCATAACGTTCCATCTGAGTAGGTAACTTCATTTGTCAGCAACTGATCCCCCCCTTCCCCCCAGCCTGTTTCATGGTTATATCTATGAAGGAAGGTTTCCCTTTGTCATGCATCAGGTTAGTGTTCCTCTTTCGAGTGTGTTAGATTGTTCTTTTTTGGGTGCATAATTGGCAAACTCGATCTGAGGACTGGATGGAGGTAGCAGGGTATTATGGGCAAGGGGAGGAGCTGAGAGCTCGGATCTTTTAGCTTGGAAAGCTGCCAGCTCGGATCCGAGGTCGGATCCGATACCCACAGGTTGCTGACAAATGAAGTTACCTACTCAGATGGAATGTTATAGTGAGTACATAACTTCTTATTTTATCATAATGGCTACTCTATCCATAGTATCTAATGTAAATGTCCTTACAGGTATAGACAAAAAGGAAAGAAGAATGAGTTATATTAAGAAGTGCAGAATGGTAATGGCAGTACTGCAGGAGATACATTTGAAAATAAATGAGCATGGGAATTTGACAAAAGAAAGGATTTCAGGATGGATATTCAGCAGAATGTCAGAGGGAAAGGAAAAAAGGAGTAGTAACACTGATTGCAATAGTAGGATCAATAGTGGTAGAAGAGGAATAAAAGATGTTAGTAGTAGATTTGTGGTAGTAAGGGGTTGTTGGCAAGGGAGGAGGATCACACTGCCATGTATTTACATTCTACCAAAAACTGCTATTTTGGAGCTTAAGAACATTTTGGGTGAAATCATTTTTCAGTAGTCTGTAGCTTGATTTGCAATATGAGATTTGTATCATGGAGATATAGAAGGGAAAATGTAACAAAAGAGGATAGATTTGTGAAGACATTTATAAAAACATTTGTAGAAGAAATTTGGACAGAATTTGCATATTATTCCTCAAGGTACAATAACTGGGCTAGACTGGATAGAAATTGTATTTCACAGGAGCGTGTGCATTTAATTGAAAGTTTCATTATACATCCAATAACTGTTTCAGATCATGCACCAGTAAAAAAAACTAACATCCAATAACTGTTTCAGATCATGCACCAGTAAAAGCTAAAATAAAATGCAGGGTAGTGAAGCAAAAATGAAACACTAGTGCTTTCCCACCTACCTGTTTGAAAGAGAGGAATTTAAGGAATGGGAAGTGGAAAATATTCAAGAGTTATTAGGGAAGAGAGACATTTTTTTCAGAAGGAATAGCTAGCGAATGGGATAAAATGAGAGCAGACCTTAAAAATAAGGTAGAAATAAAAGAGAATCTGATATGGTTAAGAAGTAGTAGGAATTATCTAGAGGGGTTGTTGATGATTAAAGTATTGCGGAATAAGGGGAATTTCACAGAAAAGGTAGAGGAACAACTGCAAGGAGAAAATAAGAGTGTTTGATTAATGTGAATAATATGCATGAGTTTAGAAAGACTGCTGTTAAGCAACTATTTTTAAAACTCTAGAGCACAACTAGTGACTTAGGCAACAGAAAATAGACCGGGTTGCCACCAAACCTAGGGAGCCTATGCCAAGACAAATAACCACAGGTCTTCTAGAGATATTAGAGATAGTTCAGAAATTCTATAAAACGTTTTGTAATGTTACCTTTTAGCTTGTATTTTAATTGTTATATTGTAATTTGTATTTAAAAAGTAGACTGATCGTCTTATACAGTCTTTTGTATGCTTTTGTTCTTCAGCCTGGTTTTAAGCTTCCTTACTTTCTTCTGACTATAATTATGATGGCCATTTTGTTGTTGCTCATTTGACTGGGACAGGCTAACTGAAAGCAGTTTTCATATATTAGAAGGAAATTTCACATAGGTGTTATGACCTTGGAGTTAAGTTGCATGGGGAGCTTGGGCTTTGTATAAGTGGCATGGGGTTAAAGTGTGCCACAAAAAACAAATTCCATTTGACTCTGTGGCATGGAGAGAGAAAGCTAAGACTATGACCAAACCAGATGACATGAGAGCCAGTATTTGTCCAGGTGCTTGGAAGACCCAGACAGAGAGAGAATGAAGGAAGGAAGGAATGGTTTGGTGGAGCAGTGTGCACACAGTTCTCCTTTAGTCAGACATACATGTGTCTATGGGGCACATGTACATTTAAAGCTCTGTAAGACAGGCATGGCCATTTGCAGATTTGTGTTACTAAAAGAAATGATTGGCAGCCATGTGTTATGCTTCTTGTTTGCTGAACCCTTTATTGTTACTGGGCATGCTTTATGGAAAACAAATGGACTGAAATGTGTAACCCCAGTCATGGCTGCCTGTGTGATAGCGGCAGCATGATGGTTTTTCATATGGAAGGTACAGATGAGATATTTGGCAGACATGGAGGAGAAAAACTACAAAAAAAAAAAGCTAGTCCAGGAGCTCCAGTCAGCTAGCTTTGATTGAAACAGTCGTCTGCTTGACCGTACTGTATCAACCAGCTAACATTCTGCAAAACCTTAGGGAAGAACATCTGAAAATCCATCTTCATCTAGTGATTTTTTTTTTTATGGTGTCTACATACTATGACATAATTGTCATAGTATTATCACCTGATGCTGTGCATATCCACCACGAATTACAAATTATCTGTTGCATATTCTGTTTAAGATAACTGCAGAGACATGAAAGATCTGTTTTTTTTTTTTTAATTTTGGCCCATTTGAATAGCAATTCCCTGATTTGTGCTACTCAATCAAGCATTATTTGATACACAATATTGTCTTTCAGATTATGTATAGATCTATGTTTTAACTTACACGAAGACAGTGTTACACATATAACTGCGTTTTTTATCCGGTAGAATTTACTGTGTGCGTAATTTAGAAACAGGACTTTCCTGGGACTATGCTAGAAATATTTGCGTAGTGAGATTGTCCTGGTTAAGAAATAACACAGACGAATGAAATGGCTTTTAAGACCGGATTTTCATGTCTATTTTGCTCTTTCCATCTCTGTAATAGTTTTTTTCTTTCTGGTAGTTAATGCGGATGATTAACCCGCGGTGGTGGTGCTGCGGTAGCATTGTCGCCTCACAGTAAGACGCTGTCTGGTTTGATTCTCAGAGCATCTTCTGCGTGGAGACATGCGTGAATGGGCGTACCTTCGTTGAAGGTTGTGCGTCAGGGCTGGTAACTCGGCACGTAAAAATCAACTACCAATCATTAGCGGACCGGAGTTCCGCTGTGGCGACCCCTAACCGGGAAAAGCCGAAAGACACAACAAGTTAATGCGGATGAGTAAAGCTCTGAGCTGCTAACAAGCTGCTTCATGTAATCCAGGGTTTGATTTCCATAGCCACCATTTATCTATTGTTTGACTCTGTGGTAAGTCTCTTAACCAGATATTGTACTTTGTCACCCCTGGAAAAGAACACATGACCAGTGGATTTACTCATTTTACAAAAGGGAAAAAACATAGATATGTACATATATATGTTTACAGATATATAATATGTTACTATAGATCGAATATACCCAGTGTCAACACTATAATGTCGAACATGCTCAAGTTACCCCACAACTGCACATACACTGAGAAATGACCTCTGCGCATACAAAATTTAACTTTTAAAAAACATTGTTTTTTGCAGGGGGCAAGCCCCTTTGCTGCACCCGGCACATCCCTGCTAATTATATACACTAACTCCGAGATCGCACAAACATAGGGATAAGAGCATGCTCTCCAACAATGAGAATTGTTTGATCTCGGACAGGTGTCATAAATGGACAACTAAATAAATGTAAATCAAACACATATTCAGTCGTGTGGAGAGAACTTGTGTATGTATGTGTGTGTGTGTGTGTGTGTGTGTGTGTGTGTGTGTGTGTGTGTGTGTGTGTGTATATACATATATATATATATATATATATATATATATATATATATATATATATATATATATATATATATATATATATATATATATATATATATATATATATATATCCATATATGGTTCTACCTGAGATAGTCGACAGCTGAGAACACCGACAAGCGAATCGTGAGCGCCAGAAGATCGACAATGCAGAAGACCGACGCGACGGATGAAAACACCGACGCGGAGGATGCCGACATGGGAAGAGGCTGTGTAAGTATGCGATAGTGACGGACGTTAGGGTGCGAGTAAGGTAAGAGTGGATATTGACGGTCTGTGGGGATAGGGGTGGGTTAAGTGAGTTAGGGTCAGTGCGCGGGTTAGGTAAGTGTGCGGTAGTGATAGTCTTTGGGTTAGGGGCGGGTTAAGTGAGTTAGGGTTAGGGAGTGGGTTAGGTAAGTGTGCGGTAGTGATAGTGTTTTGGTTAGGGGCGGGTTAAGTGAGTTAGGGTTAGGGAGTGGGTTAGGTAAGTGTGCGGTAGTGAAAGTCTTTGGGTTAGGGGCGGGTTAAGTGAGTTAGGGCGCGGGTTAGGTAAGTGTGCGGTAGTGAAAGTCTTTGGGTTAGGGGCCGGTTAAGTGAGTTAGGGTTAGGGCGCGGGTTAGCTGAGTGTGCGATAGTGACGGACCTTAGGGTTTTGGGTTAGGGTTGTAGATAGTTGTGTATGTGAGGTTTAGTGTGGGTTTGTAAGGCTCTCGGTGTGCTTGTGTTGTGTGTGTGGTTTATGGACAGGGATGTGTTTTGTTTGTTGATTGTTGTTATTGTGGTGTGTGCAGTGTATGAGGTTTCGTGTTTGTGTACCGTCGGTTATTTCATTGTCGGGCATGTGAGGTTTCATGTTTATGCACTGTCGATTATGTGGTGTCAGTGATTACGTTGTCGGTGTTCTGCAGTTTCGATTATGTCAGGTAGATATATATATATATATATATATACACACACACACACACACACATATATATGTGTATATATATATATATATATATATATATATATATATATATATATCTAGTGAGAGAGAAAGGCTGGATTAGAGAATGGATTTTCAGGTATTTATCCTTAAGGATTTGCAGAATATAGTTGAGGGATACATTGTCATCCTTCATAGCTATATATGCCATGATTATTCACTAACCCAGTGGCTCTTCTTCTGTCTTTTGTTTGAAGGTTTCCACTTACACACTCTTAACCTTTAGCATTCCTGTACATCTGATGTTAACTTCCCTTCATTTCTCCAAGCACTCAAGACGTACTCATTATTGAACTTAAATATCAAACAACTGTCCATGCTGCTCATAAAACACCAAATCAAGCTTCCTAAAAACTTACAGAAGCTATTTCTTATTTTACTAGAACTACTACTTCAAAGTAATATTGAGCACATCCATGGCCCATAGCTTTTACCTTCTCAGTGCCCAAAGCATTGCAAACAAAATGGATTCAATGAATTCTATAATAACTATTAACAACCTAAACCTCCTAGAAGTTGCTGAAACTTGGCTGAGGCCAGAAAATTCCTCTCTACTACCTTCTTCCTGGATATAGCTATTTTCTTGACTGCAGACTGGGTAATACCAAAGGAGGTCATACCCTAGTGCTATACACATCTTGCTTAAAAGTGAAACTTATAAAACAAGCCTCGTCCACATCAGTATCTCACCCTAATTGGCTTCTAGCAAAAACTGTATTACCCAGTACTATACATATCCAGTTAGCTGTTGCATACCTTCCTCTCTACAGAAATGTAAAGATGTGTTTGTCAGTTTTATCCCACACAGACAAGAAAAATATAATTATTCTATGTGACTTTAATGTGAACATGTTGACTACCTCACTGGATAACAACTGACACTAGTCAAGCAAATTACCAGACCCAACCTTTTGACCAAAAAACACTTACCCATTGATCTCATTGCCTCCTAAAGTTCAGACACAATCTCTAACATCACAATTCACGCACCTTTGTTTAGCGACCATTGCCCCATCAGTTTCTCCATTTTATGCCCAGCTCCCAGAACATAACCAGAATTAATCTCCTTAGATCTAAATCCACTGCCAATACTGCAAAACTGAATTCAACTCTCCCTCCCATTCAAATGTCTTCCTGGCCTCTTCCCATTCTGTTACATTTCCTTCTCTGTTTCTTGCCAATAGCTTGGTTCCTTTGCCGGCTTTCTCTAGTAAATTGCAGCCCCCTCTTCTCTATTTTCTGTACCTCTAAGTGCAGTCATCCCCTATTGTCAGACTCTCCTGTCTGTTTTCCCGTGTTGGTTTAGTTCTTTGCATACTTTCTGCTACTTTATGAATATAATATATTTTTTAAATTTCTCCATATCTTTTGGGATTCTAGTACCATGATGGGAATGGACCCCATTCCTAAGTCAAATTACGTTTAAAGTTCATGAAATTAGTATTGTTTCACTCTTTGATGTTGGCCAAAATTGCTTTTTGCAGCACCCGCATCGTGCCCAGTAATGATTTCCTTCTGCAATTCATACGGAGTTGCATGTATTGTATCCTATCTAAATATGATTGTAGACTCTTTTTTTATAAGACCCATTGCTCGTACTACTATTGGAACTGTCTGGGTATCTTTCTTCCACATTGCTCTCGTTTCTGCTTGCAAATTCTGATGTTTTATAACTTTGTGTGTGTCTGTACGCAGGACACTGTAGTCATTGAGTGTGGTGATTTCAATGATCAATGCTGTTTTTGTCTTCTTTCCTTGGACCACTATATCCGGTTGTCTAGCATGTTCTGTATGACTGATGCTATTTTCTTTAAGGATCTCCATCCAAAATCCCATTCTTTTCTTATTTCTTGAATTACCCCTGCTTCATTAGCACCCCTTTCCACTCTGAGTTGTTGCTTCCTGCTTGTGTTATGTATAAGATCCTTAACTGTGTAACTCTTAAATATTCCTAGACCTTTCTGTTCTGTTGGAAGGATCAGCTTATCCCATTTGACTCTTGCCCTCTTCCCCACTCAAGTAAAATCCTTCAACTCTTTATTAATTACTGACCACAACTTCTCCTCTTATCGAAAAAAATATGCCCGGACTATGCATAAAACTAAAGCGAATAAAAACATTTTACTGCTTATGTCTTGCTATCCATATCCATAGCCAAGGGGCCTCCAGTTTCTCAGTTTTTTGTATTAAATTTTGTTTAGTCTCTTCCCACATAGCCTTAGCTGCCATAACTGAATCCTTTTTAATCCATACTACTAAATATTTCATTTCATTATGTCCCCATAAATATGGGTATTGCTGGACCAATTCATGCATGGGTACATAGTTTATAATTATAGCCTTCGTTTTATCTTCATTAATTTTATATCCCTAAAAACCCAGAACTGTCTTGAGTATTCCACAACACTGAGATGACAATTAGTGGTTCCATCAGGTACAAAATATCATCTGCAAATGATGCCAACTTTTCTTGAACACAGTACCAATTGTATCCTTGAATTTCTGAATCCCTTATTTTCTTTGCCAGTGGTTCTAAATATAAGGCAAATAACAAAGGGGAAAGAGGACAAACTTGCTTGATTCCTGTGTTCAGACACACATCAGAGAAGAACCCTTCCACTTTGATTTTTGTCTCTGATCCCTCAAATATCCTTCTAATTAACCTTATTATTGTATAAGGGAATGCAAATGCTTTCATTGCCGTACTCATAAAATCTCAGCTTACTCTATCAAATGCTTTCTCTGCATCAAGACCCACTAATAACAGTGGTATTTTCTTATGTTATACTTGCCTCTGGATCATCATTGTTCTATTAATGTTGTCCAATGTTTGCGGACTCCTATAATGCTATGTTTGCTTTTACATAAAAAAATCACCTGCTGTCTAACAGTTGGCATTTTCAATGTTTGCTTCATTACCCTATTTGCAGTTGTATATGTAACTGCAGGCTGTGCAAACTGTGTAAATATATGTTATGTTTCTGTTCTACAGTGGATTATTTCTTTCCTCAAGACTCCACAAGTGTATGTTCCTATCTGAACATTCCTGGTTAATAATTGCAAATACGTAAGCAAATTAGATAACCTGGAAAGTTGCCTTGTAAGGTGCTAAGACATTACTGGCAGAAATCTATTACTTCCTCCTGAGAAACTGGAGGAGTCTTGCAAGGCTTTGGTGTTTGTGGATGTAGATTCCTTATACAAAGGGGAGAGGGGAAATGTGGCAAAGTGTTTAGCAGTTGCAGGTTTGTTTGCCTTAGAGGCTTACAGCAAAGGTCAACAGACTATTTCAAGATGTAGGCATAGTCCAGTGTAGTTATTTACCCATCTTCTGAGGTGTATTAGTCTAGCTGTTTTTTCTTTTCCTTGACAAGGCTATCACTGGTATTGCATTTTCATCGGTAAAGTACTGATAGAGGTGTTGTAAGTCTTCCTTAAAATGCAGTTTTCTTGAGCGTCTTTAGTTGTTCTTGTCACCTAAGAGGTCAGTTGCTTAGTTTTGTTCTAGAAAAACCTTTCTGCATGGGATTGGCTTGCCTATTTTCATATGTTTGTTTTTAACAGTTGAAGAAAATTGCCTTTTTGACCATTCTGATTAATCCGAAAGTGTAATTGTAGTAGATAAAGTTATCCTTAAGGTTACCAGAAACCAGTGCTTAGTTTGTTAAAGATTTGTCCATAATGTATTTTTGTAATATATAACAAGACTTAAATGATTAAAATCTTTCTTATGTGTGATGTAAAAAGCAGTAAAATCGTTAGAAAACTACTCTGAATTTTTTTTATGAAAACTTCTGCCATGTAAAAAGAGAGAGAGAGAAAAAACTGATAAGCACTTAAGAATTTATTTAAGAAAATACAAAATAAGTGCCTGGCTCTAAGGCAGGACATTTAATGGAAATGTTCTTTGGAAGAAGTTATGATCAGCATGATGTTATGAACACCTTCTGGAAGGTCACAGCTATGACCTGGGAGGAAGTTTTAAGAAATAAGGAGAAAAATATGAGATCTTAAGAAGAGAGAGAGTGTGTTTCATGGGAAACCAGACAATGTTACAAGTCATTTAGTCATTTTGGGGTTATGTATTTTGTTACTGAATAATATAATGTGTACTATCTGATAAAAATAGCTGAAGTAGAAATGTTGGGGTGTTATAAGTAGAGATGATTCTCATATTGATCACTGCTGCATCAGCCTTAGCTATGTGGGTTAGATCCTGCCAAGCGTATAACAGTTTGCCAGCTTTGAAAGATTCAGGACACATTCCACATACCCAAACTGTCTCTTGGCTCAAGCTAAGCTGAATAAGGACAACTTTGGATGCCAAACCCTTCAGAGCTTTACTGTGCCAAAGAGAATGCTCCTGTGAGGCTTTCACAGATCGACGGTTCGCTTGTGCTTTTCCTTTGCTGTTCATACAAGTTCCTTTTTGGGAAAAAAAAAACTGACATTATTTATGTTTTGCTTATTAAAACTGTCATGTTCTGGAAAGTTATTTTATAACTAGGAGTTTGTGTCTTTAACAGACTATGGAGCATTATTTTTTCCTAGCTATTTAAAAGTTGTTTATAGTAACTATAAACTATTTTTCCATGGAGAAAATGTGTTTACAATACTATTCCAGACCCATAAAAAATGAAGTGCTTTTTGCTTTCTTTCTCTCTCTCTCTTCTCAAAAAAAAAAAAAAAAAAAAGTGACTTTTAAAGATTTTTCCCCTGGGTAAGAGTCACCATTTTTAGCTTGACCGTGTAACAGTCTGTTGGTCTCATGGTTGATCCTTCTCACAGCCACAAAAAGAAAAAGTTAAGCAAATAACTATTGCCATTACAGCAATTTTCCTCAACTGCAGTTGCGTGACTCTGGTTTGGCTATTAGTTATACCTCAGACCACTCTTCTTTTACTCTGGCTCCCTCTGGTGTAGCACCTGCAGCCACTATAGACCAGACTTTAGCCACATCCTCTGCATCTGTTGGGGTCCCTTCAGTGGGCAAGAGAGAGCCACTCTTGGTCCTGGGACAGGGAACATGGAAGACTTCCATGTTTTGCCCATACCTGGGGAAACCATTACTGCCATTAATAACACCATTGGTCCCCATTTTCCTGTCAAAAAGAAACAGAAAACTAGCCATGTATCTTCTGCTCCTCAGATTTCCTTGGACAAGTGTAGTTTACTGTGGTTGGCTTAGAGTTTAGTTAAGGTGATCAATTCTTCTTATAAAGTTACCCTCTGGTATATGAAAGATGGATACCTCCTTTTCTGAAGAGATACAAGGGTCTAAATCTGGACAGGAGGATGTAGGGACAGACACATGGTTTTCTGCTCAGATTTATGATTCCAGTTCATAGGAGAGCTCTGTTTCTGACCCTGTCTTTGACAAGTCGGGGTTCTGTCTTTCTTTCTCTGAGACTGTTTCTAGAATGTGCCAGTAATTTCACTGGGAGAACACTGAGGTTTCTCAGTCCCTCAGAAAATACTGTGAGCTGTTAGAGAAAGAATTTGCAGAACCTGCAATTATTCCTTCAGTCCTCTCAACTTTGGAGGATGTGTTTCCTACTGCCTGCAGTTTTCCTGACAGTCAGTCGGGTGCTCCTAAAAAGGCAGATAGGATGTGTAAAGTTCTCAGTCTTTTAAGTGTTTTTTTAATACATTGTTCCAGCAGCTGTAGATTTAGTTAACCATTCAGCTTCTATACATGTGTTTAATTCCAACACTACTCTCTCCGATAAGGAGGGGAACATTATCAATAGGTATGGGAAAAAGTATATGCTTCTGCAATTTTAATTTTCAGAATTTTGAATTGGCAGGCTTATATGTTAAGGTTTATTCGGACTAATTGTGAAATTATGAGGAATGTCTTATCTGCATTTTTGTTAGGAAAGATCTGCTTTAAATAATTTAATTTCTTTTATTTTTCAAGTCACTACTCATTGTATACAGTGTGTGTATGATTCTGTTGATACTTCATCCAGCGCTATGGACACTGGTACTGTTTTGAGGAGATTTGCATGGCTGCATTCTCAGAACCTCCCAGATGATGATAAAAATAAGATTTTAAATTCTCCTTTGGTTAAAGGTTTGGTTTTTGGCCCCTTTGCTGCAGAGGTGACCAAAAAGTATGATGAAATGGGTAAGCTAATCCATGGAATCTCTAAGATTTTCCAGACCACCTTTTCCAGGTTTTCAAGGGATTCTCTAACTCCTCATCCAACTTTGATAAGAAACAAAATAAACAGTCTCAACAAAGTACAGGTAAACAGACGTTTAAGAAGAAATGGCACAGGGTTTCCAAGAATAATTCTGGAATTTCCAAAAACCAAGGACAGAAGTTAGAATAACTATTTAATAGATTGTTTCCCATCTCCCAGTTACAGCCCCTATTTTCTTCCAGAAAATCTGAATCTCTGTTTTGCTGTTTGGCAACAGATAGTTTCAGACAACTGGGTTATGAAGATCATTCAAAAAGGTTAAAGATGGCAGTGAAAGGAAATGCCTTCTTTCCAGGAAGCAATTGCTTGTCATCCAGACCAGACTCTCTTGTTTCCACTTGTACTTTAACACATGCTTTCCAAGGGAGTGATAGAACCTGTTTCCCCTTTCCCATGTGGAAAGGAGTTTTATTGAAGGATGTTTTTCAGTGTCAAAGAAAGAAAATGCCTGGAGATCAGTTTTGGATCTTTCTCTCCTATCTGTTTGTGGTAGTGCCCAAATTCAAAATATTGTCACTTCACAACCTGTTATTACTGCTTCCTCTTTCAGGTTTACTGGTAACACTAGACTTAAAAGATGCTTGTAATTACATTCCTGTCCATCCACAATTCAGACATTTCTTAAGGTACTGTGTGTCTGGATCCCATTTATAAGTCCTGTGCCTTACTCTTTGGTCTGTCCACTACACCAAGAGTTGAAAGTTCACAAAGTTTCTGATTCTAATTATAGTTCATTGCATGCTACCGGGTATCCACATTTTCCATATTTAGATGACTTTCTCATCTTTGCAGAGTCTTTTTCAAGGTGTCAGAAGTCTCTGTCTGTGGTGAGAGGTCTCTTGCACAAAGCAGAATTTCAAGAGAACATTCAGAAGACTTTCTTCTCTCCTCACAGGTTTGTGTTTCTGGGATGTCAGCTAAGACACTACAGTTCAAAGAGCTTTTCTTCCACAGGAAAAAATAGAACTATATCTAGATGTGTTTCTAGGGTTTTTTCACACAGACTTTGGTTGCTGTGAGGGGAATACGTCATGATTTTGGGTCTCATGGCTACTCATGATTCACCTGGCAAAACTCGACATGAGAAATATAACAGTGTTATCAGAAGTCTTTTTGGTCCCATCAGCAATACCCTTTGTTTTTTGATATTACAGTGCTGGGGCTTGTCAGAAGGGAAATCACTTGATGGAGACAACAGATATCCCTAAATCCAGGTCTCCCCTTCTCCCTTCCTGTTCCAAAGCAGTCAGTCACCACAGATACGTTAGAATTTGCTTGGGAAGCAGTTTCAGGAGGACTAAGAGTGCAAGGTGTGTGGGACTCCAAGGAGAGATGGAAGCACATAAATATAAAAGAGATACTTCCCCTGATCAAGATGATCAACTGTCTGAATCATCTTTGGTCCTTGGAACCTCTTCAAGTTGGTACAGACAATACCGCTTTCATGTTGTACATCAACAAGCATGGGGGAACCAGGTCATACTCTTTCTGCAGACTAGCCATGTTAGCTTGGGATATAGCTTTATAGCACAGTCTCACTTTACAGTCGTCCTACATTCCGTCAGTGCAAAATTGTGTGGCAGACAAATAGACCCTCACAGATGGAAATTAGATCAGGAGGTCTTCCAAGATTTGATCCGTCTGTGGGAAGTTCCTCATGTAGAACTATTTGCCTCCTCTCTGCACAATCAAATGGCAAGATTCTGCTCCAGAACTCCATACAAGAAGGCCTGGAAGACAGATGCATTTTTTTTCCTTTGGGCAGGAATGTTCCTATATGCTTTTCCACCTTTTCCACTAATATCCAGGGTACTTCTGAAGATTAAGAAGGAATCTCCCAAGATCATTATGGTGATTCTGTTTTGGCGCAGGCATCCATGGTTCTTCCTTCTTTTGGAAATGACCAGGGGCAGTTACCACAAACTTTCTCACAGACTGGATCTACTCACACAAGAACAGGGATGTATGATACACCCCGGCATCAATCAACTTCATTTGACTACCTAAATGATAGGGTCTTAATTCACTTTAGGCACCTGTTTACTGAGGACATGCAGCAGTTATTAATGGTGGCAAGAAAGCTCACTGCTAGAAAATCATATATTAGCAGATGGAAAAGGTTTCCTAAGTTGATGCCAACAGCATAACAGATACCCATTCAGGACTAGTTGTTTTCTGGTTTTGCAATGTTTGTGTGAGTTACTATCCTTTGGCCTTTCTTACTCCTCTATAAAGGTTTACTGAACAGCCATTTCAGAATGTTTACCCATGAATCCTCCTCTTTCAATGCATTCTTATGACAAAATGTTTTTGAAAGGGATTTTGTATAAGATATCTTTAAGAAAACTGTTTACCCCTCCTTGGGATCTTAACTTTGTGTTAGAGAAGCTATCACCTGTTCCATTTGAACCAGCTAACCTAGCTGCCTTGAGGTTCTTAACATAAAAAACAGTTTTATTGATTGCTCTGACCTCTGCAAGAAGGGTATCTGAGTTGCAAGTTCTTAAGGTGAGTGAACCCTATCTCATTTTCCACAGAGACATGGTTTCTTTGAGAAGTAATCCTTTTATACCTAAAGTGGTGTAAGTTTACTTTAAACCAAACTATCCATCTCCCCATTTTCTTTTCTTTACCTAAAAATGATGGCGAAAGGATACTTCATATCTTGGATATCCACAGACTAGTCAGGTACTATTTTAACAGAACTAAGTATTTCAGATCTTTGGATCAATTGTTAATTTCTTATGAAGGTACCATGGGGCAACCTTTGTCAAAGCAGACTATTTCCAAATGGTTGTCTAAGGCTACTACCTTTTCTGTACTCACCACAACAAAACTATTCCAGACAGGGTCAGGGCCCACTCTACTGTCTACTAGGTCCTTGGCTTTATCTGTGGCTTTTTGAAAAAGGATTTATTCTAGCAGCAGCAACTTGGTCCTCTTTACATACTTTTACAACGTCTTGTAAGCTAGATTCCTTCAATAGGTCTAGATCAGGGTTTGCTAGGACCATTCTCCAGGTGTTGCTAGACTCTTCTTCTTACCCTCCCCAAATTTGTAACTTTATTACATAATCTACCCGTATAGTTTAGGCTACTGCAACAGTGATGCAAGTGATGAACATTGTACAGTTGTATAAGTAACCTTACCATAACAGTGGATATTTGAATGATCAGTGCTTCAGTAGCCACTCCCTCCTTACATCTCACTTTTTTCTTGGTGTATTGTTTTTGCCAGGGTGTTGTAATTTATTTTTTGCTGTTCCCAGCATTGTCCTTTTAGAGTCAGCCTCCCTCCCTTGTTAACGGAAAAGGTCTGAAGGGCTTGGTGCTCAAACATGTCTTTTAGTCCGCTTAGCTTGAACTGCCAGACAGTTTGGATGCGTGGAAGTCATCCTGAACCTTTGGAAGCTGGCTAGCTATTATATCCTTGTCAAGGTATAATCCATATAGTTTAGAGTACTGCAACAGTGATCATTTGAAAATCCACTGTTAAAGTAAGTTTCCTTACAAAACTGTAATTTTTAAGGTGCTGAAGTTTTTGCATATGGAAAATTCAAGCCTGATTCATTGAAACTCTGTTTTCTTCATCATCATCATCATCATCATTATCATAAGCCTGTATGATGATATACCTATAGCTATACGTTCACTACTGGCTAAAATACTGGAAAAATTTATCCACACCCAGGTCCTAACACATCTCCTCTCCAACAATCTTCTTGCCGAAACTCAATATGGATTCCTCCCCAACCATAGCACTACCACTGCACTCATCAATTTTAGTAACCTAGTAAATATGCAACGCAACAACAGCCAACTAGTACTAGTGTCTGCAGTTTTTCTTGACTTATCAAAGGCTTTTGATACAGTCTCTCATACAAAACTAATAACATCACTCTCAGAATTAAAACTAACTACCCCCACTCTGTTATGGTTTCAAGACTCTCTCTCCCAACACCAACAAGCTGTTCATTGGAAAAACTCCCTTTCCCCCCTACTTCCTGTAAAACTAGGAGTACCCCAAGGATCAATCCTAGGACCCCTACTTTTCACTATGTTTACAAATAATCTTCACAAAGCCGCCCCCTCTAGCAAACCTGGTTCAATATGCTGATGACTCCAGCTTAATCTGCTCTGCCCCCACCCTCCAAAAACTTCAAATTAAGACCCAAGAAGCCTTTCCATCCATCGAAACCTGGCTTACAAACTCCCAGCTAATACTAAGTCCTAAAAAGACCCGATTTATGCTCTTTCATCCTTCCAAAGCAGCAGCCCCTACTTCCCCATTCCCTATTTTTGCATCAGATAATACCCCTATCTCCCCCGTTACACAAACCAAATTACTAGGGGTCATTATTGACAATAATATAAAATGTGGCAAACACATAGCTCATACAATAACCCCAATCAACAAATAACTAGGTACTCTTTACAGATCTAAAAACTTCCTAACCAGAAACACTAAAGTTACCCTAGCTTGTACCCATCTTCTCTCTACCTTACTGTATGCTTCTCCGGGCCTAATTAATCTAAACAACCACGATTTAAACAAGCTATCAGTATGCTACAACAAATTGGTAAAATTCGCCACAAACTCCTCCTACTGCACCCACCACTGTCAGGCCCTAAAACAGCTTTCCTGACTAGAACTCCATAACACCTTAGCTCTAAACCAACTTCATCTAGCTCATCAAATACTGTACCAACCTGACAAGACTCCGACCTTACAAGACCTGATCACCCTCTACTCCAATAACCGCGAACTTAGATCCACTAACAAGGCACTAATCGCAATCTCCTAAAGCCATTACAGCTCTGGTGACTCCCTGTATTCTAGCAACATTGCCAAGACTTGGAACTTCCTACCACTACAAATCAGGGTACAACCTAACAAAACCATCTTCAAAAAACAGCTTATTTCCCACCTAAACAACTCCTGGACTTGCAACTGCCTAGCAGCTGGCTGACATATTCTAACTCCTTTCCCCTACCCAATGTCCAACCTCCTGTTTAAAACTCCTAGAGATGCACTATATATTATCACACGTTACTTACCAACTCACTGCCGCCTACTCCCCACTGTCCCATCTATACCCATTAACTCTTTCATAGACCAAGTTGAAAAGCTTTCCCTTAATATGTCTATGCACCTCATATGAACTTGTCTATATTCTCCTCCTTTTTTAGTTTTCCTTTCTTGTCTTATCTTCAGTACATCTTCAAGATTATCTGTACTAAACATACTGTATGAACAACCTTCATATGTTACTACCTGCAGTACTATTAATTGTATGTCTAAATCTTTGTGCATATGTAAATATCTTATGCAATCATATGTTATTATCTGCTATGTTTTTATAAGTGAATGTGTAAACCTCAATGCTCTGGAGATTTTCACCCTGGGCCTCTGCTGAAAATGGGCAGGTCTGTCCAGTCGCCCCCCCCCAGGATAAACAAATGTAAAACAAATAAATAAATAAGTAAGGTCCATTGCTCTGTAGTGTGAAAACTCAAAATCAAGTTTCTGGATGTTGCCATTTTAGATCCCCCAAAATCAGTACTGACAGAGCTCCTCTTCAATTAATTTGTAAAGTTTAGGTAAGGATTCCCCCATTCATCTAAAGATAAAAATGTGCAATGATTCTTGATTACACCAAATCATAAATTTTCTGAAATTTTAACTGCTTAGAATAGGGTACAAGTAAGGCACTGTATCAGCTATAAATTGTGTAAAGCATAAACATTATTGAAATTTACTTAGCTTTCAATGTGGGGAATAGTACTTGTAACAGTACTTCATGTTAGGAGGTACTACATGGCTGTATAACCCATAATTCATAATACTCATTATGCTTCCCTATTTCCCATCTTTCAACCTGTCAGGTGCCTGGTCATTCACAGTACAGCAGCCTATTTGATTTAGTAGAAGGATTGCACATTATGCATCAACCACTCAAATCCAAAATCTCAGGTGACCTAGTCCGAGTAAACTGATGAAATATATTCTAAGCACTTGTATCAAGATTTATGGACTATTACTTTACCCATATCCAAAATTATGCAAAACCATTCCCCTTGGTCAGTCTTTGCTGTATAAAGAACTTAATGCCAGGTGACCTCTTATCTTATCTTCTTCAAGGACAGGCACATTAGTGAATTAGCAGCAGTCCTCGCAATAAAAGCATTCATTGAAAACTGAATATTTTTGGGTGTGGATCCCATTAAGGTTTTATAGGTCTATAGGTGTTTACTAGGCTAACAACCACAAGGGCCTTTTTAAGCCTAGCCATGCATCCCAGATTTCTGACAAGTTCTGTTCCCCTTGATAAATATAATCAGGGGCATGGGAGCTGAAACATTTATAAGCATAGGCCTGGGAGATGAACCATTTACAGGCTACCTTCATCCATTAGAGGCATAGATGCCAAAACATGTATGAATTTCCAGTTCCCCATCCAGTTGTCCAAGTTACACATAAATTGGGTTAGAGAGGACCACTGCTTCACATGGATGGGTAGCGTGTTCCAGGGAAGGGGTAGTTTCTGGGATACATACTTCTCTGTCCAGCAGGTCCTATTTATAAAACAGGCAAGGTTTAAGTCTTTAGAACTGTTAATTCTGGTGCTGTTTGTTTTGTGGATATGCAGAAGCTCCATCAGAGTGGGGTGTGACAATGCCTTGTATGCCAGGCATAGATCTCGCCCTCAGCAGCCTGTAGGAGATGAAATACAGGGATAGAGACTTGAGGCGGTCTGCATAGGACATGCTACTCACGCTCTGTTTTGCTTTAATGAGGAACTTCTTTGGACATTCCACTTGTTGGATATGCCTGGTTAGGTGCATACCAAAGGGAGCATTGTACTCAGGGATAGGTCTGATGAATGCCAAATACAGTGGAACAACGATTTCCTTTTACAACTCATGCCAAACACTCATATCTATTTTTATAATATGGAACATATTGGCTGCCCAGTTGCAGACATGTTGCCCAGTCCCATGGTTATGATAGGCCAAGCCTTCACAAGTGGCCATAGTAAAAAAGAACAAAATGCCAGTAGTTTCTGCCACTCAGGTTCACACCCACATTAGGTGCTAAGACAAACAAGAAAAGAATTTCATAACTGGGTCCGTTGATGTGACATATATTATAAAGAAGCAGGTCTGTAAGGGGAACCACTTTCTCACTGTTACAAAATAACTTTTGGGACATTACATATCAAAGTACCCATACATCTGTTTGTTGTTACACAGCAAAGAGTTTCACTGTAAAATAGTGCATTAATACTTCATTAGAGTAAGGTTGTAAATTGGGAAGGAGGCTGCCTGCTGTCCCAGCTGTCGCTGCCAACTATTTTTTTCAAATACCACATTTCTGATCTGTTCAGATCACATTTGCTAAATGTCCTATGAAGCCTGCTGTTTGATAACCAGATACTGCACTATTGACCTGAAAGAGCTGCTGCTGTGTAGTCAAGACAGCAAAACAGTGGCATCATGCCATTGTCTGTGCTGAAAACAAAATGGAGCATCTTGACTCATGGCTGACTGTAGTCAATCTGCCACAGTGCCATTACTTCCAAATATTCAAAGCCAAGGCACGGAAGATAGCTCATTCCTTAAACTATAGAAAGCAAACCTGACAGGCTATTGTCATATTTTAAACTAAACTCTTGGTTGTTGTGTATACTTCCCCACTTAATACATTTATCGAAACCCTGAAGACAGAGCACAGATTGCATTACCTCCATAGGTTAGTTCCTCCCAAGTTCTGTGTTCCATTTCACCTACGTTGAAAGTGAGCAGTAGTACAGTGAGCAATTCTCCCACTAATACTAAACAGTACACATCATATCTTAAGTAAGATTATAAACTGCCTCTCTCTTCTCCATCCTTCTTGGGACTTGCACAGTTGTCTGGTGGGTTCCATTCTTGTGCTTCACTGCCTGACTTGTTCCTCCAAGGGCAGTAGCCAGGTATTCCCTGGACTTAAATATAAAACAAAACGGTCGTGAGTAAAAGCGAGGTGCCAAAACTATCCAAAAGAGAAAAGAAAATTTACAAGCCTCATTAGAAGCCAAGATTATTCCACGTGGTTTGAGAGTTTTAAATATGCCCACTTATGGAGACACATATCCAGTCCTACTCTGCAAATGGCAAGAACTTAACTTACAATTTAGTTCTAAGCATATGGAACTTTTATTGGAATTCTTCTCACCTATTGAAGCTGATCTAAAGTCACAAATCATTGAATTAGAGACTAAGATTACAGATAGTTTTCCTTGTGATATTACTCTAAATAAAATTAGCCAACTGCAAGATAATATTGTTGCATATGAGAAGAAACCACAGACTATTAAGTTATCGAAACTCAATAGAGGTAAAGCAGATGAATAATGTGTTTTCTTGGCCCAGAGAAGCTATAAATAGATCTAATCAAGGTAATGCTTCTTCTAACTATACTTCGAGTTCCACTAATACACAGGAACGTATAGCTAGTGTTTCTGGACCCATTTCTGGTATTCCGGATGATCGACTAGCTATGGCACCCATGCCTACAAACGCTGAGCATGTTAATTTGGGTGTACAAGCCTTTTCTCCTGCTTCTAGCAGCTCTGCAGCTCCCGTTGTTGTTGGAGAGAAGTCTGTAAACACTACACGACCTTCTTATGCATCGACAGTAACGTTGCATACTCCCAGCACCTCCACTACTTCTGCAGGTAATGATATTCGATTGCAGGAAAGTAATAAAGATGTAAGCATTTTTTTAGACAAATTGAAGAAGGGCGACTTTTCGCTGAAGGCAGCGCTGCCTTACAGAACTCGTTCCAAAAGTTTTACATACAATGGCAGGACATCCAAGAACCACAATATAGATGGAGCTGCCCATCAATCCAAGAAGAGACGCATATAGTTTCAAGTTTAGTTATTAACATTTCCTCTTTTAATTTAACTGTGGAACAACTTAGTTTACTAAATAAAGGTCTATCCTTTATTCCTGCTAGGAGAGCGGTTCCTGCAGAGATGTTAAAAGATTTAAGATTATTGGGTAGAAATCTTTCTTTAAGATGTTTGTTCCCCACAGATACTACAACTTCAGGTAACCAGGCCCACATTTTTAAACAACCTAGTACTTTTATCCCAGCCACACCTGCAGGGATTCAATGCTTTATTGATGCGTGTGAAATTGCTTTTAGGGAATTGAATGTCTCATCTATTAATAATTTGTCATTTCATAATTTGACTATTGGTGAACATAGAGCTTTGCAAGATTTAAAAAGTTTGCATTCACTGATCATTAAGCAGATAAAGGAGGTGGAATAGTTTTATTAGATAAAGATCTTTATATCACACAAATGGAGAAACTTTTATTTGACACTCAAACATACCAGTGTATCTCCAAACCTATGGTTAATGCTATTATAGATAAGGTTTCTTTCCTAATTTTTGATTTACTGATTACTAATTTGATCGATAATTCACTCTTTAAATATTTTAGTGTTCACAAGCCTGTTGTTCCTAGGGTATATGGTTTACCCAAAATTCATAAGGATTTGTTATCTCCACCAATGCGGCCTATTGTTTCAGACACTGGTTGGTGCATTGGACCCCTTTCTATTTATGTAGAAGGGAGTTTACATGGTTTTTTGGAAAATTGTGTCACTATTTTGAAGGACACTAAGATGTTTTTACAACGGTTACATGATAGAATGGAGAGCATTGATAGTCATGAGGATTTTCTCCTTGTCACTATGGATATAGAATCCCTGTTCACTAGTATACCTAATTCTTAGGATGTTGATAGTATTAGACACTTCCTTACTGTGAATAGACTTTTGACTAATACTAAGATACAATTAATCTGTACTTTATTAGAGATTATTCTAGAAAATAACATTGTTATGTTCCAAGAGCAATTTTTCTTGCAGAAGGTTGGGGTAGCAATGGGCACTGCTTGTGCCAATAGCTACGCCAACTTAGTGTTGGTTAGCTGGGAAGAACAAAATGTTTTGTCTGCTAGTAATCCATTTTTTGGACAAATACTTTGGTATGTCCGATTTGTAGATGATGTTTTTATGTTATGGAGGGGCTATGGTTCTGATATAGATCAGTTCTTGGACTATCTGCATTCGACAACTGATTTTTTAAGGTTTACACATCATAGTTCTGCTACAGATATCAGTTTTCTTGATGTTAAAGGTAGTAAATCTGATCTGAACCGTCTCTGTAGTAATATATATTTCAAACCAACTAGAAGGAATACATTGTTGCATAAATCCAGTATGCACCCTAGACACTTACATAGGAATGTGCTGAGAGGCCAAGTTTTTAGGACACTTAGGTTACATAGTAGGGATGAAGATGCAGTAATTGCGTTAAATAATTTGAAGATTGATTTTATGGATAGGGGATATTCTAGCTTAGACATTGATCGAACTATACTTGATGCTTGGAAACTGAGAGATACTAGGTGTAAACCTTATTTTAACAGTAATAATGTTATTGTCAATGAAATATATAATGCCACAGCCAGGAATGATTTTAGAGTGTTTTCAGTTTTCTAGTAATATTAACCAGTATGTAGATGTTAAGAGATACTGGTATTTGTTACAGGAAGTTCCTGGACTTACTGATAAGGTTGGACAGGTCCCCAGCTTTAGTTTTAAGAACAATAGATCACTTAAACAACACCTCTGTCATGGTGAAGTACGTAAAATGGTAAGTTGTTCCTCTCGTAGTGGAACCTTTCCATGTAGAAATTGCAGTGCATGTCAATATATTTTTAGTAAGAATAAATATGTACATTCTACCAGACATTTTTCGTTATATTCCAATCAGTACTCAGACTGCAGAACCACTGATGTTATATATTTTTGTTTTTGTTAATAATGTCCTGCTTTTTATGCAGGCAAAACTAATAGAATGTTGAAAGATCGGATTTTAGAGCATGTGAGAGATATTAATAACTATAAACAGTCTAATGCGTTAGCTCATCATGTTATGTCTAACGACAGTTCTCACTCCTTTAAGTTCCTAGTTTTGCAACATATTTATAGGAATCCTAGAGATGGTGACATAGAAAATATTACAGAGGGGCATGAACAAAAATGGATATTGAAGCTTAATGCTGAGAAGTTTCCTGGCCTAAATGGCAGTACTTCTCTGATCCCCTTTTTAAAGGCCAGACCACTTATGCATTAATTTAGATGTTTTTTGCATATAAATATTTAAGATGGTCTTAGCCTTTATTTTACATTTATATATATATGTGTGTGTATATATATATATATATATATATATATATATATATATATATATATAAATTTTTTTGCATATACCATGCCCACTTTTACATTATTTGGTTTTATATTGATGTTTTTATATGTATATTTAAATATTTATATATTTTTGCATTGTGTTTCTGACTTTATAGAGATTTTTCTTTTATTTCTTTAGAAGTCAGAGTATAAAGTTTTAATTGATATAAATATTATACTGCTGTTTAGTTTTAATTAGTTAATTGAGCGGTTTACATGAACCCATTTAAACACTGAGTTGTTCTTTACTGTTGTCTGATGAAGCAATGTAAGTTGTGAAAGCGCTCACCATTTTCTGTTTTTGTGAATAAACGTCTACTGTGTGTTAGCTCGGTGCATTTTTCTATTCCCTGGACTTGCATGAGGACCCTGTGGTCCTGTTCATAGCTGTTCGAGGAAGGTGCATCAGCCCATTACTTTCCCTGTGAGCTGAGAGACAGGCATTCGGGAACAGACAAGACATAGTAATAATTAGGTCCCTACCTACTCCCCCTGTCTGTAGGACACTTGCGGACTCACAGTAACTGCCTTGTTAGAGAGAGACATCCATATTCTCATATATGTTACTCCCTGGCTCTGTGAAATGAGTATTGTTTACGCAATGCGAGCCTGCACCTGTAAGCATTACTAATGTAGCAGGCCTAGTTACTCCTGTGAATGAGTGAGCTAGCATCAGCCACTCAAACTCAACTTGTTGGGCATGGTCCATCCAGCTCATGTGCTGTTACTTGAACGTGATTCACCTGGATCATAATAAGGGCTTTGTCTTTATTTGCCTCCAGGCAAGGCTGAAGTAAGTTTATAATCTTTAGTTGACAATATTAAAACCAGTGTAGGGCACAATGTCCTCCGTGGATCCCAAGAACTCACTGCCGCCATGTTTAAAGATGATATAACAATTTAAGATTAAATACCTGTTGAATATTTACTTTGGGCTGACCATCTCATCAGAATGACAAGGTATCACAGTGGTAAACTCAAACCATACGAGACTAAACTACTCCAAATCACTGTAGCCAAATTGTGCCCCCAAAATAATCCCACATACCTGTAATTCTAGAAGGAACTTATTGTAAACCATTGAGCCCACTCTGCTTCCCCTAGTTCATAGCTCTGCCTCACTCCATGCCACTAAAGTCAGGTGAAAACCATCATTCAGATAGAACAGCTTAAGATTCACTTGGTGTTAAGTTGCTGAAAGCATAATTTTGAAGTACAGTAAAAGACATTTGATGATCTTTAGTCAAGCAAACATAAATCATCCAAACCAGTTGTCTCAAATCAAGGTGCCTTTCTTTTTCCTGGTAGCAGAGATCAGAACTGAGCAACTCTCTGATGATACTTCACACATTAAGTCTGCCATCCAAATCAGTGTACAACCACTAGCTCTGGTAGTTAAATAATTACAAACATTCCAGTACAGAAGAGGCCACCCAGTGACCAACAAAAACTCAGTTTTGCATCTTGCTGTAGTATAAGTGCTTGGCACAGATGCGCAGTAACCAACTAGATCAGTGTACAATACAGTCAGCCACGTGGGTGAGGACAAGCCCAAAATATAAAAGTAAACAGCAGGAAATGAAGGATTTGTCAACACAACTTAAGGCAATAATAAAATCTTTTAATATACTTGGCAAGTGCTTTCACGCAAAATTGGCACTTTATCAGACCATTAAAACATACAACACTTATATACTAGTTAAAACATCTTTAACACCTCTCAATAAAATAATTAATGGAACAAATCATGATCTCAGAGCCAGTTTTAAAGGCACCACATCATTCAACACAGACTTTATATCTGCCTGCAGAGTTAAAATCCATCTCATCTCTGCATATTCTGTTCTGTTGACATGAGGTCCCCCTCTGAAATCATCAATAATAAGTTGTAAAACTATAAACCTATTTGCTTAGTGTTTAACTCTGTACAACATATGGCTCAGTTTCAGCTTTTAGACAAACTGTGCTCAATTGAGCTTTACTGGAGATAGGTGGTTGACAGCCTCTATTTTTGTCTTCCCACTGAATTAAGTGCTCTGTTCTTTTGAGCCTGCCTGTGTCTGAATAAGACAGTAGTTGCACACAGATGGTATAGTTCAAGGCCTTCCTTTTTCCTTTGTTATGCTGTTGATCTGCTGCCGCAATATAACCCGTTCACCCTTTCCACTGTTACCATTCAAAAAGTCCAGTACAGTCTGCTGATTCTCGGAAGAGTTCTACATTTTTAAACTTTGAGAAAGCATTAGCTTTAAGATAACTAGGTAATGCAGCTTGCATTTAATGATTTTAATTTTACACACCATAAAAACTGTGAGAAATGTACTTCTTTCTTGTTTGTCTGGAATAATCCTTATCAGACTAGATCCTTGTTTCATGTACTCACAGAACCTTGCCAAGCTCTAAGCTTGAAACTGAACCTTTTTTCTTTTTTAAACCACTTTATTGAGTTATCACTTGTGACACAGGCAAACATACATTTATATAAAAGTAATCTAACCATATTAACAAGTTCATATTTACAAACATTATTGATATATAACAATAGATGTTAATTATAATCTAAGCAACATTAAATTATTCAAGTCATGTCTTCTCTTAAATCTCATTTGTCCTCCAAAACATTCTTCTGCATGTACTGTTCCCACAATTTCCATTTTTCTATTTAATTTATTTTCTACCCTTTTCTAAAGATCCCACTTCCTGTTATTTTATCTTTGCTGCAGTATTCAATACTTCAAGTATATTTGGTTTAGATTTTGATTTACTGTTTTTGTATTTTTTTTATTTGGTTTTAAAACAATAAGTAAATCAATTATAAAACAAACAAATAACTATTTACCATAGGTTCACAGCTGATCAATACATCAAAGTTATACATCAACAATTAATATTTTTCAGGCAAGTCCTTTAAGTTTAAGCCAAGGTTTATATTAATGTGTAATATTAGAAGTACTCATCTTTATAGTATGCAGTTCACTACTGCAAACAATTTCCCCATACTAATAAATTCAACACTAGAGGGGGTAACTTTACTTTTTCCAATTTTAGTAATTACTTTTCTGGCTATAGCAAGAATCGACCAAAGAAGAGGCACTTGCATTTTTGGAATTATGTCAGGAATCGGAGCATTAAATAAAACTAAAGATTTAGAAATATTGCATCTGTCTGACCATAGAGCTTGAATAAAGTTATTAATTTCTTTTTCAAAGGGGAGATGACTTCACATTCATATTCCATATGTGTCCAGTCAGCTATTATTTTAGAATCACATCTCCAGCATTTAATTCTGTTTGATTTATACATAGTTGTAATTTTAGAAAGTCAAAACCAGTAAAGCAACTAGAATAACGGTACCATGAGCAAGTCATATAGTTATTCTAGTTGTTTTAATAGTTGTAATTTTCTTGTAATTCCCAAGTGACAATTTTCCATTATAATAAAGATGTAATTTTATCTGTAGATTTTAATATTATTTTTTACATTCTTTAGAGAAGGCTTTATTATTAATTTTTGAAGAGTATTTCCAATAGGAATTGTCAAAATATGCTAAATCTAACTTAAGAATTTTATAAATTTGCGAGAGAGAGAATTTTTCATTGCATTTTTTTAATAATTTAATAATAATAATTTCATTATTATTGATGTTTATTAAGAATCCCAATAATTTGGAGAATGATTTCTTATGTAGGTTAAATGTCTTATTTACCTTTGTGTTCACAAAGTCTCTAAATATTTGTAAAATTAACCAATTCTCAGAATCTTGATTGTATTTGAACCTTAAATTTTCAACAGTATATATATCAGTATCATTTAAAAATTGATACCAAAAATTACTTTGTTTCAATACTAACATTTTGTTGAAGTTATGAGTTTCTAAACAGTCATTTGCGTATGCAACTGGAAACCTAGAAAATAAGTCATTAATACAATGGTTAGAATATGTGAACTTTTGGAAAGAGGTAACATTATTTAAATAAGAAATTTGAGAAGAGGGGTATAATACCATTTACAGAAAAATCTTTTAATAGAAAAAAAACTGTTAAGTACTATTTGTATATGACTGTCTGTGTGATATTTATTATTTACTAATATTTCTTGATGTATTTGATTTTGTTTTGAATCCTAACATGAATTTATCCACAGTGCTGTAACTTTTACAGTTGTTGAAGTGCATACAGTTGAGTATCAGGGAATCATGTTCCACCATTATCCCAACCTTTTCTGTGCCAATCAAAGGAAACACTTTTTATTAGGATGCCAAGAAATTTAACTAGAATATTATTTATCTTCTTCGTGTTTTTTTTTTTTTTTTTTTTTTTTTTGTAGAGGTAGTACTAAAGATCGTAAGACAAACAATATTTTAGGGAGAATTACTATCTTAATAAGCATTAACCATTCTTTCATGGTAAAGAAGAATTTGTTCCAATTTGTGACTAAATTTATCATTTTGTCAGCACCCTGAAAGTTTCTATCATTTCTTTGCTATTAGATATAATGGTTATACCAAGGTATTTCATTTGATTGGTATTCCAATTGAAGTTAGAATATTTTTGTATGATTTTTTTAAAAATTTTCATTAATTAATAATGTACTTGTTTTGTTATGATTAATTCTTTAAATCTTAAATTTCTTCAAACTGACTCATAGAACTAATTATATGTTCTAATGAATTTTCTGTATTTCCTATTGTTAGTAAAATATCAGCAAAGAGTTGACTCTTTAGTTCAAAATCTTTTATTTTGATACCATTAATGTTCTTATTGGATCTAATACTGTTAGCAAAGGGTTCTATAGCTAATGCAAAAAGTAAAGGTGGTAATGGGATAGCCTTGTTTTGTGCCTTTTTGTAATTTAAAGGAATTATAAAGAAAAGAACCTATTTTAACATAAGCATATTGTATAAATTAGAAATTAATGCAATTAGTTCAGGTGAGAAATTATATAATTTAAGTGTTATAAACAGGTGCAACCAATTAAATGAGTCAAATGTCTTATTTAAATCGAGACTGATAGAAAGTTCTTTATTTGTATTTGCATAGTGTATTAATATATGTATTATTATTATATTACTGTGTACTTGTCTATTTAAAATAAAACCCAGTTTGATCATTGTTAATTAGTTTAGATTTAATTGCCATTTCCACTCCTGCACCTGAAATAAGGACTTCTAGAGATGTACGAACAGTGACTGTGCCCCACTTATTTTTGTCAATATCTCAGTAATAAATCCATTTCTCTTCTCAACAACACACTGCTAACAAAAAATAATAACCAAAACACAGCAACTAATAACCGCTGACTCATTTACGGGAGAATACTCTCACATTAAATGTAATAAACCTGTTTCTCTTCACAACAAACAGCACACTGCTAACAAAAAATAATAACCAAGACCCAGCAACCAATAACGGCTAACTCATTTGCAGAAAAAGACTCTCTCACATTAAATGCTCGTTTAATGCCATTTTTTCATAAGATTGTAATACTGTATTGTTCGTACAGTCAACCATAGTACATCTTCAGGTCCAAACTACCTTTCTCTCCTCTTCTGCCCTTACTAAATCTTTCCTGTTTTGGCTGGTATTTTAGAATTTTCTAACTGCATTCATACTGTTATCTTGAGATTATCATTTACTCCCCTTCGCTCTTTCACTCACCTTTTCCTTGTTTCCCCCCACCATAGCTCTGCAAACTCAGTTGGTACTTTAAGTTGTACAGTCAAACACACAGGTTATAAGCAGATATAACTCACATCATGGAGCTTATCTTGCTCAACTCAATATATAAAGTTTGAGCATTCTTTAACATTATAATAAGTACAAAAGTGGTAAATTAACAATAGCTTACTGATTGTTTCTGTGGTCTACGATACTACATAAACACGGTCCAGATTATCTCCTTCCCAGAGACTCCCCATACTCTGGAATAGACTGCCCATACATGTCAAACTGAGCGCCTCTTTGGCTGTCTTCAAAAGCAACCTTGACAATTGGATGGGAGATAGGAAATTCACCCCATGGGTCATGGCAGTCGCCCTGCTAGACAGGGAACCAGGGAAGTAAATATTCTGGGAAGAAATAGCCAGAGAATTGTTATGGCTAGGCTTGTATAGGCCCTAGGGCCGATAGCCTAGTACCAACCTATGAGCTCGAAAACTATTTTTTTCTGACCAATGTCTCATCTTCCAGAATCCTTTGCATCACTCTTAGACCCCATTCTTGGCATGCTGCACCATATTCTTTCTTACCATTTCCACTCTTCCACCTGAAATAAGGACTTCTGGAGATGTACGAACAGTGACTGTGCCCTACTTAGTTTTGTCAATATCTCAGTAAGTGCTACAGAAATTGCTCTAACCTTATTCTGTGGTTTAGATTTAGATATGTTAGTTGTATTAAATAGCCCATGTACATTTTTAGGTGACTATCTGATGTTGTGTGAGATCACTTCTCATAGAGGTTGCTTGTGATTTCTGAAACTGTTAGCTGCTAATATGTGTTGCTCATGTAATCCCTGTTAAAATCTTTCAAATGCTTTCGACATGGCTATTTTAGTTCATATTGTCGCCTCACAGTCCGTTCGATTCTCAGAGTGTCTTCTGTGTGGCGACATGCGTGAATGGGCGTTCCTTCGTTGAAGGTTGTGCGTTAGGCCCGGCAAGCCAGCACGTGAAAATCTCCTGCCAATCAGCGGACCGGAGTTCTGCTGTGGCGACCCCTAACTGGGAAAAGCCGAAAGACACAAAAATTGTCTAAAACACCACTGCTAGCCTAATGTGGCAAGTCTTTCTTCGACCTCACTAACAGTATTTTTAACTGCATTAGTGTTTTTAGAACACGTGGTCAAGGGCTGTATCCTAACAAATAGCTACTACCTGTCTAGAAAGTATACCTTTCATCTGGCTGCAATTTGTTTAATCTATATTTTGGTCATGCGTAATCAGGTTGAATGCGACTATGAAAGCTATGATATCCATATGAGACCATAGACACTGTACTTTGTGAAGCATTCCTAGACTCTTATTGAGAAGTCTCTTATCACAAGATGACTATTGGCCCCTGCTAGCAGGGAGTACACTAGATACCGAAGGATTATGTATGCATAGCTTTTTAAATACAATGTGTGTTATGTGTTGGCTCGTGCGACCTCTGAATTGGAATAGCATATTCTTATGCAATTGAAGTGTAGAAATGTTAGCTTAAATGGCATATTTTTGTACATTTCACTGCACTGAAATCTGTTTGTGTAAACAGTTTAACTGTCCTTAATTGCCTATTATTTTCTCACTTCTTACTGTTTGATTAAAAGGCTCCTGTGCTGCATCTACCAAAACCCACTAACTGCTCCTACCAATCAGTACTAATTTCCAACTCTGTCTTGCTGGAACTGCTTTATAATATAGCTATTCTTATTCTCAACTATTGACCTTAACTGCTGTATACTCTCATTTGCCCTGCACATTAATAACTTCTACCCTGTGCCTAACAAACTGTTTCACCTACTCTACTTCTCTTTCCCTAACATATAACTGTGTACTAGTGTTATCAAAGCGAGCTTTTCTTCACCAGATTTATTCATCTGTTCTCCTTTTCTCTTTTTATTTTAGGTAATAAACCTGTTTCTCTTCTCAACAAATAACACACTGATAACAAAAAAACAAGACCCAGCAACCAATAACAGCTGACTCATTTGCAACAAAGACTCTCTCACATTAAATGTATGTTTAATGCAATTTTTCATAAGATTCCGATACTGTGTTTTTCGCACAGTCAACTGTAGTATATCTTCGGGTCCAAACTACCGATGTTAAGTTGTCTATCTCACCTTCATTCTTGCTGGTTGGGGATCGGAGCTGATCCTTGTCTCCAACTCGGCCATCTTCTATAGCTCGAGAGCTGTTTACTGGCTTGAGGCTACCCCTTATCCCATGATGCCTAGCGATAGCTACCCAGGTCTCGTTTGCCGCTTCAGCTGCGAGGTGTCGTTTTTTCTGGCTCAGGCTTGTATAAAGTTTTTTATAGAACTTTCTTACTTTAGAAATAGTCCTTTTTCTGGTTTATTGTTGACTTTTAGTCTTGTTTTTCTGTTAGCTAGTGTTTAATTGTAGCATTCCTTCCCTTCCTTGTAGAACTCGTTTAACTTAGAGAGTCCCCCCCCCCTTATCCTCGTCTTGTCAGGTTAGCCATTTAGGTTAGAGGCTTTCCTTCTACCTTTCTTTCATAGGCTAGCCGTTTAAGTTCCTATCAAAAAAAAAAAAACTTTAGTTTTAGTCTGCTAGTATAGTGTTTTTGTGTAGACTGTATTTTGCTTTGATAGCTATTGTATTTCTTGTTTCCTTTTTACAGGATGTCAAAGGAATCCAAAGTGTCTGGGTTCAAGAAGTGTGACTCATGCTGTCAGAAAATGTCTCTGACAGATGGGCACACTTCTTGCGTCTATTGTTTAGGCGCCGTGCACCTGCAGGACTCTTGTTCTGTCTGCCATGCATTTAGCCCAAGAGTTCTGCAGGAGCGTAAGAATAAGCTTATTCTTAGGGGTCTTTTAAAGCCCCAGGATTCACCGGCCAAAACCTCTCAGCCTGTGAAATCCCCTAAATCTACCAAGCCGTCGGCTCCAAGTTCGGAACCGTCCTTGGTTCAGACTCCACCTTCTACTTTGGTTCTGGCTGGCACCGATAAGACTATCTCCCCGTCGGCTCCATCAGAATCTTCGGAGCCTTCACGGAGCCACAAGAGGCTGAGATCCCCTTCCTTGGAATCAATACATTCGGCTCCTCGGTCTCCCCTGCTTCAGAGCGAGTGCAGTCACAGATCTTCTCACTCCTCTCGATCCTTTAGGCTGTCGGATCACGATGTGGAGAGAGTGGTCAGTAGGTTGCTAAAGTCACAGGCACTTGCCAATATGTTGTCCAGCCCTCCTCAACAGGTGTCGGCTCCGTCCACTTCTATCGATATTCCTCCTCCGACTCCATTGAGTTCGGAGCTGGAGTTCGTTGGGGTTTGAGTAGTGGAACCGTCGGCTCCAATAATGCTATCTCATTCGGTTCCATTGTTATCTCTGATCCCCTCAATGGTGCCGTCCGTCGAGGAATCTGGGCAGCGGGGCTCCCTCGTTGGCTCTGAGGGGGCGAGTGGCATCGGACCCTTGTCCGACCCCATTCTTCCTCTCAGAGCTTTGGCGCAGGTGAGCTTGGCTCCTACATCGGCCTCGGAGCTGTCTCCCTCAGTGCGGAGAAGGATTCCGATTTCCTCGGAACTGGAGCCTTCTCTGCATCGTGGCAGGGACGCCTTCGATGTCATGAGGAGTGTGCTGGCCGCTAACTCAGCTCCACTATCGGCCCCACCGGCTCCGTGCCCTGTAGTGCCTATGACAACCTCTGCTCCTCCTCCAGACCCCAAGCGTGGGGAACCGGCGCTCCAGGGCACCCCATTGGGTGTTTCCTCTTCTTCTGAGGCCTCCCCTGACCATTCAGAGGATCCCCCTCGTAAGAAGAAGTGCAAGAGGAAGCACATTGACTCCCCTGAGTCTGTCACTTCTGATACAGACTTAGATGAATCGGAAGGGTCCCCGAGATCCCCCTCTGAAGATGTTTCCTTCTCGGACATCCTAGAAATGCTTAAGCAGAGGGGGAACTGGAATCCCCTAGCCCCTACTGAGGATGAGTCTGTATTCCTGGATGCTTTCGGTTCCCGACCTTCCACCTCCTGGGTTTCTCTGCCTTTCGATCCACTTATGGCAGTGGTGGCTTGAAAGGCTTGGTCAGCTCCAGATACAGTGGAACCAACTCCGAGGAGACCTGGCAAGTTCATCACAGCACCCCATGATATGCAGTTCCTTACCAAAGGTGTTCCTGTTGATGCCATGGTGGTAGCAGCAGCCACCAAAAAAGAGTTAGCGGAGGCCTCCTTGTCTGTCCATCCTCCTAACAAGGAGTCTAAGACTATGGACAGATACGGGAAGCGAATGTTTGCTTCAGCGACCTTTTCTGTGAGGTCACTGAACTACTTATGCCATTTTACCCGGCTTCAGAGGGATCTCCTTAAAGAGCTCGGAGATACCCTTCAAGATCCTTCAGCTGAGGGGGCTCAAGCTAAAGTAGCTTCCCAGCTGGCGACATTTAATTCTGTAGTTAACTCCACCATGAGGCTCATTTCCTATGCAGCCGATGGTGCGAGTAGAGCCGCAGGTACGGGTGTGGCCCTTAGGAGGCATGCATGGATGCGGCTGTGTAATTTTGCGTAACCCTTTAGAGCGTCATTCACCAACACCCCCTTTGATGATTCCTTTCTTTTTGGACCACAGGTGAAGGACACTTTGACTAAGTGTGAGCAAGAAGGCAAGACTCTCTCTGCTGTGGGAGTCCATTTTTCCACTCCTTCTAGACCATACCCCAAGGGTCAGAAGAGTGGTAAAATGTGGTTCTGAAAATCCCAGGGAGCCTCGCCTGACACACGTAGCGATTTTTCCTCCAGAGGCAGAGGGGGAAACAATAACAACAGACGCCGCCCTCGTGGCAGAGGGGGTCCACAGAACCAGGGCAACAGAGAATGTTTCTCTGATAAGCCCTTTCAGCATCCCTGAACGGTTGCCCGACTGCCCGCCTCTGGAGGCAGTTGGGGGGAAGACTTTCACTGTACCCAAAAGCCTGGCAAAATTTAACGCAAGACAGATGGGTGCGGTCCATTATAATCGGAGGTTGCAAAATTCCCTTCCGTCAACCCCCCCTTACCATCAAGGAAATCCCTTCCAGATGTTCCACCCAATTTGAGGGACCAAGCAGTAATAGAAGTTTCAAAACTTCTAGAAAAAAGAGTCATCCAGGAAGTCCCGGCAGACCAGCATGGATCTGGAACTTACTCAAGGTACTTTTTGGTACCAAAAAAGACAGAGGACTGGAGACCGATTCTGGATCTCAGCAGACTAAACAGATCTGTTCAAAGAACAAAGTTTCAGATGGTCATGCTACAGTCCATTCTACCCTTTCTGGGTCAGGACAATTGGATGTGCTCGCTAGATCTTCAGGATGCGTACTATCATATCAAAATGGACAGGCACTCCAGGAGATTTCTTCGCTTCCGGCTGGGAGCCAGTCATTACCAGTTCCAGAGCTCTGCCCTTTGGTCTCACCACAGCCCCCAGGGTGTTCACCAAATGTATGGCAGTGGTCACAGCTCACCTGAGACGTCGAGGATTCCAGGTGTTTTCATGTCTAGATGACTGGCTCCTCACTGCTACTACCAGGCATCAACTTCTGCAAGCCAGGGACTACGCAATCACAATCTGCTCCCAGCTAGGCATTACAATAAACTTCGAAAAATCTGCCTTGTTGCCCTGTCAATCTATCACCTATATAGGAGCAGACATAGACACAAGGAACATGTCCGCAAGGCTACCGCCAGAAAGGGTGTCTACAATTCGCCATCAAGTACAAATTCTAATGCAGAGCAAAAGAAACCAAGTCAGATTCGTCCTTCAAACTCTGAGTTCTATGGCAGCAGCAATTCTTCTAATTCCAATGGCCTGCTTTCACATGAGGATCCTTCAGTGGCTTCTGTTCACACAGTGGTCCTTCCAACAGTTGCCCATGTCTCACATGATCATGATTACAGAAGCATGCAAAAGGCACCTTTCCTGGTGGATGGTCTCCCCACTAGTGACTCAGGGCATACCCTTCATTCAGCCCCCTTCTGGTTGCCACAGTGACCACAGATGCCTCCCTGATAGGGTGGGGGGACATTATCAGGGCAGGACAGTCCAAGGCACTTGGCAGCCTCACGAGTACCATCTGCACATAAACATCCTAGAAATGAGAGTCGTGCTCCTAGGGTTGCAAGCCTTTCAGGACTCTCTTCCTTCTGGGACCATTGCAATTCAAATGGACAACATGTCAGTGGTGTGGTATATCAGCAAGCAGGGCGGAACCAGGTCCTACCCCCTTTGTCGAGAAGCACTCAGACTCTGGCAATGGGCGATTTCCTCCCAACGTTTTCTGATTGCGATGCACATCCCTGGGAGGTCCAGCGTCATAGCGGACAGGCTCAGCAGAGCTATTCTCATGCCTCACGAGTGGTCTCTGAATCAGGAAGTTGCGGATCTTATCTTCTGCAAATGGGGACAGCCTTGCTGTGATCTTTTTGCCACCCCCTTCAACAGCAAATGCAGCAACTACTTCTCCCTTCTTCCGCTTCCAGGTCACCCACCCAGAGACGCTCTAGTCCACGATTGGCCTCAGGGACTTCTTTATGCCTTTCCTCCGTTTCCCCTGATTCCAAAACTCATACAGAAAGCTATATCGTTGGGCTGCAAAATGATCCTCATTGCCCCCTAATGGCCTCGACAGATGTGGTTTCCGTTCCTGCACCATTACCTTCTCGATCAGTCCTGGACTCTGGATCCGATTCCAGACCTACTGATTCATCAATTAGGCAGGTTGCATCAATCCCTCCAAACACTCCAGCTTGGTTGCTCCACTTCCAACCTTAGCCAGGCTTCCCAGCATTTCCCCGGCTGTACGTGAGATCATTGTCTCCTCTCACAAGTCCACAACTAGAAAAACTTATGCTAGTAAATGGGCAGAGGCTAGGAACGTAGATCCCTTTTCAGCTCCAGTCCATGAAATTCTGGAATTCCTAGCACAACTTTTTCATTACGGGTCCGCTTCTGCTACAATCAGGGTTCAATTAGCGGCTATTTCTAATTTTCATGTTGGGTTGTCAAATTCAAACATTGTCTCATAAGCTCTGTACAGCTTTTTTAAGAGGGACTACTCTCCTTAGACCTCTAGTGAGAGATCCCCCTCCTCCTTGGGATCTTAATTTGGTACTAACCACCTTAACTCTGCCCCCCTTTGAACCAACAGTGTCCTGCTCCATTCAGTTTCTATCTTAGAAGACACTCTTTCTGGTAGCTATTACTTCAGCCAGACGCGTCTCTGAACTTCAGGCACTATGTGTTCGTCCTCCATGCTTGGTTTTTCATAAGGACAGGATTGCTCTGAGGACTAATCCATCATTTCTTCCGAAAGTCTGCTCAGAAAATAATTTAAACCAATCTATAGACCTTCCTGTGTTTTTCCCTAACCACACCAACAAGGCAGAGTACAAATTACACCAACTGGACGTTCATAGACAATTGCGTTTTTACCTGCACAAGACTAAGGAAATAAGGAAGTCAGACCAACTGTTCCTTTCCTATGCTCTAGGCAAACAAGGTCTCCCAGTTTCCAAGGTGACCTTATCCAGGTGGTTGTCTCACACTATTACTTTCATTTATCAATTAAGAAACAAAGAGTTGCCTATTAAACTGAAAGGTCATTCTACTAGGGCCTTGGCCACCTCTGTTGCCTTCCAATCTAGGTTGCCCATGGATTCTATCTGTGCAGCTACTACGTGGGCAAATCCTCATACCTTTATTTCTCATTACAAGCTAGATATGGTCTCCAGGAGCAGAGCTGCCTTTGGTTCCACTATTCTGAAGAGTCTGTTCCAATGAGCCACCCAGGATTGTAGGTGCTAGGGACGCTGTCCCAAACAGCAAGAAGGAAGCGAGATAGACAACTTAACATAAAGAAGTTATGTACCTACCATAACGTTCCATGTTAGTTGTCTTCATCTCACCTTCTTTCTTGCATCCCACCCCCCATCCACCTGTCCTATTGGACCGATAGGAGTTCTGATTTCACTGGCTGAGTGTTCTCTTATTTGTTTCCTGTACTGACTTAGAGAATATGACAGGTATGCTCAACCTATTTGTTTGGACAGGTTTATTCTCTGGCTATGCCTGGGGTTAGCTATTTCAAATGAAATCTGGGTAGCTATTGCTAGGCATCTTGGGATAAGGGGTAGACTCGAGCCAGTAAACAGCTCTCGAACTATAGAAGATGGCAGAGTCGGAGCCGAGGATCGGCTCCAATCCCCCACCAGCAAGAAAGAAGGCGAGATGAAGACAACTAACATGGAACGTTATGGTAGGTACATAACTTATTTTTCTCACCCCTTCTACCCTTACTAAACCCTTCCTCTTTTGGCTGCTATTTTAGAGTTTTCTAACTGCATTCATACTGTTATCTTGTGATTATCTTTTACTCCCCTTCGCTCTTTCACTCACCTTTTCTGGTTCCCCCCACCATAGCTCTGCAAACTCATTTGGTACTTTAAGTTGTACTGTCTTAACACCCCAGTTATAAGCAGATATAACTCAAATCATGGAGCTTATGTCGCTCAACTCCATGTATAAACGTTGAGCATTCTTTAACATTATAAGTACAAAAGTGGTAAATTAACAGCAGCTTACTGATTGTTTCTGAGGTCTGCGATACCATGCGAACACGGGCCATTACACACACAACCATTTCATTACCAAATACATTGTACCTCAACACCTCACCATATGTTTCCCATACAACCCATTAGTGTTCTAAGTACCCTCACCACCTTCTTACTCATTTTACTCCATAGCACAACCTATCACACTGTTCTAAATTTACCTCATGAAAAATCTCCCACCCTATCTGCTCCACCACATATCAACACCAGCAGTTTCTGTAACATCTCATCTTCTCTGTTTACCTCCTACAATCTCTTCCTAACAAAATTAGAACTCCTCTCTGTTAATACTAAACCCAAACACATGCCATTTGCCCCTCATAAACCTCACATTTCTTGCAACATCAGATACATTTATTACACCTTTCATTCCGATCTCAATTTGGCAATATTCACCCTAACCCTGGGCCTAGCAACAGAAGTTCACCTTTTCACACCTCTATCCTTCAAGACCTATTCATTACTACCATTAACATATGCAGCATTAGCAATAAAATCACAGAATTTCAAGCCTGGCTTTCTCATCTCTCCCCTGTGTTCACTGCAGTCACTGGAACCTAGTTAAAACCTCACATCTCTGACACAGAAATCATTCCCTCAGGTTTTAATATTCTCCGAAAAGACAAACTCTATAAAAAAGGCGAGGGTGTTGCTTTAATCTACTGGGAATCCTTAAATATAACACCTTTTCCCAAACCTGTTCCAACCTTTGGCAACTTAGTTCTATTGGCATGCTTACACATTATTGCCACACTCTATATTCCTCCTGGACAACAAATTCCTGTCCTGCAAGATTTATTTTCCTGGACAAATCATAACATATCCAGCAAAAGTATCATCCTTGGAGAAACTAATATAAACTGGCTGAACATTATCTTTAACTGACCAGCAAATAGCATAAATTTACATAGATATACACAAACATTAAGCAACCAAACCGAAATAACCTTAGACTGGATCCTAGTTTCACACCCTGAAAAATTCTCTAAGACAGGCACCCTACCTGATGTCTTAAGTGACCACCTACCTGCCTTTACTCACAGAACCCAAACACATTTGGCCAAAGCACACTCATATAAATCATCCAGAAACCTTTCAAATTTCAACCAAAACCTATTTGTCAATACTCTGAAAGCCCATAACTGGACTCCATTAAAAACTTTACCTGTACAAGATGCTGTTGATTATTTCAACAAAATGTTTCTAAATACACTCGACAGCCTAACGTCTACCCGCACCAAAAGAATAAAGCATAATCATGCTCCATGGCTAAGTAAAACTACAAAATATGCATTATTCTCCAGAGATTGAGCTTGGAGGAAATGGCAAAAAAATAGTACCCCCCCCCCAAAATGAACTCGACTACAGGCAACCTCGAAATTCTGCTAAAAAATAGTCATTAATGATAAAAAAACACTAGTTCTCTTCACAATTAGCCTCCCAAAGCAATAACCCTAAAACGTTTTGGAAATCTATTTCTTCACTCCTCAACCTTGGAACCCTGCACAACCCTTCACTTTCTCTTGACTAAGAGCCCCTAGAGATTACACAAATGTTTAACTGAACACTTTACTGATGCCATCCAAAACATCATTAAGGACTCCACTACCACAAATCTCTCTCAACATAACGCAGACATTCTTTCTTCCCTCACTATTGAAAATACTATGAGTTTCCCCTCAACACCAGACTTTGCCATCAAACCAGTGCCTACCTCCCTAATCCTAAAACTACTCAAACTAAAACCATGCTCCCCCTCTGCAGATAGCCTCCCATCAGAATACCTTAAACTTTCTGCTGAGGCTATAGCGTACCCCATTAGCATTCTAATTAACTGCTAAATCTCTGACTCATATGTTCCACACCTTTGAATAAATCCATAATAACTAACTGTTTGCCCATCTCAGTGTTCTCACCCCTATTAAAAATTTTAGAAAAATGTGTACATACACAACTACTAAACCATTTCTCTGACAATAACCTCTTTGCCCCCACACAACATGGCTTTCGCCCTAGACATAGCACCACCACAGCATTACTTTCTTTTACTAGTACCATAATTAAAGTTCTCGACACTGGCCTGTCCACCTGTATTATCTTATAGGACCTGTCTAAGGCTTTTGATATGGTTTCACATCCAAAGCTTTTACAACAACTGCAATCTATTGGTTGCTGTCTGGATACTCTCACATGGTTATCCAACTGTCTAAACAATAGGAAACAATCTAAGTGGCTCAATATGCAATCTGAATACCTACCCAACAACACAGGAGCCCCCCCAGGGATCTATACTTGGGCCCCTGTTTAATATTTTTATCAATAACTTTCATATAGCTTCCCAACAAAGTACACTTGTTCAATACGCTGACAATTCTGCTGTTATCTCCTCTTCTAATAATTTTACAGAACTCCAAAGCATAACTCAAAAGGCCTTTATATCTGTTGAAACCTAGTTAAACATTGCACAACTACTTTTGAGCCCCAATAAAGTCTAAGCTCCTTCTCTTTACAGCAAAGAACCAACTGTTGACTTCAAGATACTTTCTCATAATGTTCAGATCGAAACAGTAGTCTGCTAAACTACTAGGCATTATGATAGACAAACTCTCCTTTGAATAACACATTCTCAGTACTTTAAAAAAGATCCACTTAAGCTTGGTAAACTTTTTAGACATAAACTGTATTTGGACAAGCTCACTCGGATAAAACTGGCAAATGCTATTCCTTTCTCTCCTTTATGGTAGCCAAATTTTCGCTAACCTACACAATTCACTTATGAACAAACTACAGTCATTCTACTGTAAAATAGCAAAATTTGCTTCTAAAATTCTTAATCGCACACAACAGTGCTTGGCCATAAATGAACTCAGTTGGTTTGAATTTCCCCAATACCTAAATTTTACCCATCTGGCGCTCACCCATAAATTAATTTACAACCCAGAGAAGTGCCCCACTCTGCAAACTATATTCAGACATACTCCCCAATGTGGAATTTACATTCTACTAACAAACATCTTCTGTGTATAACCAAACCCAACAAACGAGCTGGACAAAGCCTTTATTTGCACTCGCCAAATTATGGAATGCTGTACCCTCCTCTATCACTCAACTGGACTCTCTAAAAACCTTTAAATCTGAACTTAAAACTCACTATCTCGAAAATCATATTTGCCCTTGCAACCTTATGGCTAAACCACCTTGAATAGTATCTGTCTCTCTGTCCTAGTAATGTACTACTTTTTTACTTTAATTTCTAACTGCTACTTCTCCTTCTTTCACATTTCCTGTAACAGACCTTTTGTTAGAGTTTTGCTTTAGTTTCCTGTATTAATTTTCTACAGTTGAATTTTATTCTGCACAGTGTGGATCTATAGCCTGTCTACAAATGTACTTTCAAATTTTCTGCATTTGTAACTTGTATTTCTTTGTATAACATTACAGATGTATTTATTTTACTATTGGAGCTTTTCTTCCCCGAGCCTCCACTCAAAATGGGCTTCCAACCCAGTGGACTTTCCCAGTCAACAAATGTCAATACCTAAATAAATAAGTAGATTAATTCTGTTAGCTAAAATGGACATGAACATCTTGTACTCCACATTTAAAAGTAAAATGGGTTTGTAGGATCCTTATCTTGTTTTAAAATAGGTGATATAAGTGAATATTTCCATGATGGGGGACTTCAGCAGTTGTTTTTATTTCTCTATAGACCTTATTTAATATTTTAACTGCATCATCTGGTGGTATTTTATTTAGTTCTGGTATAAGACCATCTAAGCCCAGCGCCTTATTAATTTTTAACTTTTTTATTTGATCTTTTATTTCTGTTAAACTGAATAGTCTCTCGTTTTTTTAAGTGTTCACTTGTTAATTTATTGTTTGTGTTTTCCATTAGAAAAGTTTCAACTATATCATCATTATCTAGGTTATTTGCATTACTATTTATATTTTCATAAAATATTTTAAAGTCCTCAAGAATACCTTTAATGTCTATTCTACTTTGTTTTCATTTATGTGTGTTATAATTTCTTTGACATGGTTTAGTTTATTCATTTTCTTTGATCTAAGAGACGTTCATGCAAGCTTAAAGGGTTTACTGAATATCGCTGAAGTTTAAGTTTTTCCAGGTTTATTGAAATGTTATGATTTAGAATTTCAACATGCTTTGTACTTAAGTTTTTAAGTGCAGACTGACTTATAATGTCGTTTAGTTTAAGATTTAACTTTAGTGCGTCTATTTTGGCCTGTAGTGTATTCAGTTCTTTGTCCCATTCTCTTGTTTTACTAATATATCAGCTTGTAATGCTTCCATTTAATAAACCTTTAGTGAATCCCACAGGACAATGTCAGTTACTTCACGATTCATTTTTATTTCTAGGAAATGTTTGATCTCTTTAAATAAGTACTTTAAAATGGTGGAACTGCAGAGCAAGGTACCACACTAACTAGTTCTCCTTCAGGAACACCAAAGCAAACACAGCTGGCCTTTCCAGCCAAGATAAAAATACTTTTTGGCAATGAGATGAGAACCTTTAATGACATAGAAGAAGCTACTATATTCATCAAAAACAACAACATAGTGTCTATCCAAGAAGAAATGGAATGGATGGCCCCTATTCTTAAAAGAATAAAAGAAACAAATCCTTGGACTGATGCTAGAAAGAAGTGACAAGAGCTTGCAAATTAACAGTTTATCAGCTACAATTTACACAAAAACATTCACGAGTGAATCCAAGCCACCTCTACTTTATACATTAATCCCTCAAACCTTTCCAAACCATTAAAAAAATCAACAAAAACATTTATATTAACCCCTAAAAAGCTGTTATAATTAAAGAAATAACATTTAATGATTCAGTAAGCACTATTTGTATGAGATGTTTAATATAAAGCAGACTGTCAATTTTTAAGGAGACATAGCATATAAACTTGCATTAAAAGAAAGACAGTTAGGTGTGAGCCAGGTTTAACTTGTAAAAGTGTGAATGTTACTCTTATTATTTGATAACATTGCAATGATAACTTTTATATATGTAAGAAACTATATTTTTTATACTTTGTTTATAGCATAGTATAACTTTCTTGGGTGCAAGTATGCTATCAGTAGAAAGCATGTAATAACTGACAGTAGTTTAGAATGCAATTCACTGTATTTTGCTTATTATCTAACTTGTATTCTTTGACATCTTAGGATACGATTCAAAATATTATAATTATTTACTTTTCGATAGGAAGAAGTAATCCGGACACTTCTTAGAATTTTCAGAACTCCCGGAGCATCACAGAAGTGCTCATGACTCTTAAGTTGTTTCAAGCTGGTTTACATGATAAGAGTTTGAAAGTGAACAGTCCATCAGTTGCAATTCCCACAAAAACTCTCACAAGTGAATCCAAGCCACCACCACACGATACATCAACCCCTCAAACTCCTCCAAACCATCAAAAAACAACAAAAGCCATCTCAAAGTATCCCAGCCACTAAAAAGCCATTGCACTCAAATAATTAAAATCTAATGATTCAGCAAGCACTGTTTGTATGAGATGTTTAATATAAAGCAGACTGTCATTTTTTAAAGGAGACTTAGCATGTAAATGTGCATTAAAAAAATGACAGTTATGTATGATTCAGGTATAACTGTGAGTGGTACTCTAATTATTTGATATCATTCCAATAATAACTTTTATGTATGTAAAAATCTATATTTTTTATGCTTTGCTTGTAACATAGCATGTGTTTCCTGGGTGCTTTGCATGTCAAGTATACTACTATCAGTAGCACACTAATGGACCATTTTAAGAACCCAGAATGTAACATGCCTCTTTAGTGCCATTTGCTGCATCTTGTATTATATTTAATAGTACTACTCAGCAATGCCAATATATCAGAAAGTATGCCACCTGACATAAGTTTCATATAATAATGATTAACTTTTAATAAGATGAATAGTTTAACCTTTTAAACTCAAAGTGAAAATAAGTGGCTTTCATTTCATTGTTGTTGTTTGTTTTTTGGCTTTTCTCGGTTAGGGGTCGCCACAGCTGAACTCCGCTAATGATTGGCAGTAGATTTTCACGAACGTCGAGGTGCCAGCTCGACGTCCAACCTTCAACAAAGGCACACCCATTTACGCATGTCTTTCGAACACCCACCCAACCGTGGGGAGGACATGCAGACTCCACACAGAAGGCACTCCCCGCACTCCAGCCGAGAATCGAACGAGAGAACCCCTTGCTGTGAGGCAACAACGCTACCGTTGCACCAAGTATATAGCTAAAATAATTGAACTGTAATATTTTTACAAAGGGAACTGGTAACCATTTGAAGTAGGGAAATAAAAAAAAAAAATGATTTACCTTGTGTAGTTTATAAGTATTCAAGCACTTATTTAAATTAAGAATTCATAACCATGAAATACATTGATTTTCATTTGTCCTTCAATTTTTTTACTGTTTTTGTCTTTTATTAACCATCTCGTGTTGCATTTCTCTTCAAAGTAGTTGATCGATTCCAGTACCATTTCTTCTGTTTTTTTCTAGGGTTTTATTTTTCTGTATAAAGTCCATTGCATCTTCCAAGGTATTGAAAATCTTGTTTCCTTCTGGAAGGTGAATCCTTATTTTTGCTGGAAACCTGATTTCTGCTTTAATATTATTTTTTTCTTTAAGCTTTTACCAAGTGGCATACACGCTTTTCTCTTGGACACCACTAATGTAGAATAGTCATTGTCAAATTTTATAGTATTTCTTTTAATTTTAATTGGCTAATTAGTCCATGCAGCTTTTAAGACTAAATCCTTATCTTGACTTGAGAAAAATCTTAAGATCATTGACCTTGGTGAAGGTGGGTTTTTATTTTAAAGATGAGTTAGAAAGTGGTCTATGTGCCCTTTCGATGCCAAAGGAGAAAGCTTCAGGCAGGTTCAAAGTTTTAGGCTGGAATTATTATTATTATTATTAATAAGGAATTGAATCATACTGTCTCCCTCTCTCTTCTGTTTCAAGAATCCTGTAAATACTGAAGTTATTCCTTCTAGATCTGTTCTCTGTTTTCTATTTTATCACAGAATAAGTTGTTTTGTTTCAGAAGAAATTCAGTGTTCTCATTTTCAAGTAATCTTCCATCAAAATAAGACCTTGCCTCTTCTATATTCGAGATTTGTGATGATGATTGTTTGAGATTCACTCAGCACTTTAACTTGTTTTTTACATTCCTCTTTAAAATTCCTATTTTGCTTCCTAATTTATCTATCTTTACAAAAGCTCACTGATGTTCCTTAGTATAGCCTGTAAGTTGTTTTTTCATAGTACTGTCCTGTGCACTGGGCTTAGAGTGGCTCATTATGAGACAGTTAGTTCTTTCTAGTTTTCTTGACAGGAAAAAACAGTTAAGAGTTTCAAACTTGATATTTTTTGTAGTAAATCTTTCAGCAGATGTTCAACTATAAATCCATCAAGTTTTGAAACATTACATTTGAGGTTTTTTTTAGTTAAAATCCTGTCAGAGATGTTAAAATGAAGCAGAGTTAAAAAAAAAACGGTGCTGTTAACTGCTCATCATCTTGGCCATACCCCTGTAATTGCTTTTTTGACAGCTACCAGAATCAAATTTAACAAGGCCTTAAAATGTTTAGGCAATTCAAATCCTGTTTTGCAGCTCAAAAAATAATTTTCTTAGTTACAGTCATTTGCTCACCCAGTATTCCTGACAGAATACTCTGTATGGAATTTTTAAAGTCTGCTAGCCAATTATACTCCCAAAGTATGTGTTTCCAGTTCCCTCTTTCTTCCTTATCACACCTTCAACAGTTGCCATCTACCTGCGGAAAAAATCTTTGGAGTCTGCTTGGGGTATAAAAGTATCTATGCAAACACTTCCAAGCAAAAATCCTAAATGTTATAGATTTTATTGCATATTTGGGAGCCATACGAATGTCCTCCCATTGTTTCTTTGTGAACTGCATATCAAGTCTCTCTCCCCAATTGTTTTTGGCCTCATCTGATTGATTCCTATAGTTATCATGCATTATATGCCCTAATAATCATCCCTTTTTTATCAGCTGCTTCTGTTGTAGATTCAGTTAAAAACTCAACCAGTGCAGGTCTTTTATTTAGGATTCTCCTGTCATTTTCTCTGTCTATATGGTGATATCAATCCCTGACATGGAAGGCAATCACTAGCCTACAATCCAAATGTCGTCTTGGCCTCTTCCCATTCTGTTACCTTTTCTTCTCTAATTATTTGTTACTAATACCTTGGTTCCTTTGCCATATTTCTCCAGTAAATTCCAGCCTCCTTTTGTCTATTGTCTATACTCCTAATTGCAGTCAGCAGAATCTCCTTTCTGCATTCCTGTGTTGGCTTATTTCTTAGTATATATTCTGCTACTTTATGAATACAATGCTCTGTATGATTGTTATTAACAGAGCCTATTTCTTAAGGCTATAATTGGTAAAATGTACCAGTACTGGTCTTGTTTTTTCCTGATTCCATCAAGCAAAATGAAAATGTGTTGTGTGCACTCCAGAAATGTTTCCATCCTGCAATGTTGCTTTTATACTCAATTGTTTTGATCAGTCTAATTTCTCTAGTATCCCATTGAAATTCAAATGACTGTGTGTTGCTTGATCTCTGTAATCATTTAGCCTTGCTTTTGTCATTAGCAATTGCCAGCCTATATCGTCACATCTGCAGTCAAGCACTGCAGCCGATAAGAAAGTACAGTTGGGGTCTGTTCTGTCTCCTTTATCCTTCCAGTGGATTGCCCCATGAGCTCTTGTAATTCAGTTTTACAAGTTCTGTATTGATTCATTATTTTCATTGACTTCTGTAATCTAAAGATCCCCTAAATTTGAAGTTGCAGTAGTCATTATTTTCAGCAGGCTAGGTAGATGTGTGGACACTGCTGCAAGGTTTTAATTCATCAGCTTGGTATGTTTGTTTCTATCTTGCCACCCACCATGCATTTGTAGTGATCCCGTGGTGTCTGAATAACAAATTGTAACAGTATTCTAAAACTGTGCTGATGTTTAAACCATAATTTGATGTATATGTATTATCACTAAGGGAAGCGGAGAACACATATTTTTTGTTAGACAGTCCTCATCCAGAAGAGAAGTTTATCCAAGCCAGAATTTTCTTTTATCTGCTTTACTTATATCCCTATGAAGACTAGAGCTGGTCTTGTGCTAGCATTGTATGGAACCTTAACTGCTGTATTAGGCAGTCCTTTATAGCCAGCATTGCTAGGAGGTTTCTTCTCAACATTTTCAGTGCCACAGGTCTAGTGATAATATTAATGAATCTCTTTGCAATGGTTAAGTCTATTCTAATTTTTCTTTACCTTTGCATAAGGATTTTCATGAAAACTGAAATAATCTATTGAAATTTGATTGTTATTGGCAACTAGCCTTTTTCATTTTACCACAGTCACAGTATTTCAAATTATTTTCACCTGTTTATATATTAAAATGAGTATGAAGTCTGACAAGGAAACCAGATAGAAGAGAAAGTGTGACAAAGCTGATAAAGGAGGCAGCTGAAGAGCCTGGTAAAAGAGTAACTCTTCCAGTTTCAGTTTTGCTTCAGAGGAGGGTAACTCCATCTAAATAACTTCCAAAAAACAGGGATATGAACTCATTAAAGTATTAAAGTTCTTCCCACTGACTTTCTTCCTTCCAAAGACGACGAATATAATGGGAGTACCTACATTAATGTAATCTGCAGTCATATGATTCAGCGGGTACTTATGTGGAATCACACTTTCATTTCTGAAGCATCAGCATTTGCAGTATTGGGTTTTGCACTTTTAGTAGGCTGCCAGAGCCAGGCAATTACTGTGGTAGATAAGCCTAAACACATTAGCATTCCTTTACCTTGCTGAAGCCAGCATTGTTCTAACTATGCCACCCTGCTGTATTAAGAAGTAGTGTAGTGAATGAACCAAACACATCAGCGTTCCTTTGCTGTGTTGGGACCATCATTGTTCCCAGATAGTTCAGTCTACTTTCATCATTCAGCCTTACTTTGATTGTAAGACTTTTGCTAGAGAAAAGTTGATTGTATTTGGTGAGGTTTCATGTCTCCTCTATTCAGTCTGTGCCATGAGGTGAATTAAAGTTAAATGTTTTGGGGATTAAAAATAAAATTTGACATAAGTGACTGATTGAGTTCATGAAAGTCATAGCGTAGTGACAGTGGCTGTAAAGATGGATATGCTAGACAAGTTAATACGTATTGAAGAAAGATATGCAGAGGGTAATTAACAAGATGGCCAGCCTTCAGTGCAGCATTCCAGGGGTGGTAAAATAATAATTTTCTCGAATGTTAGAGATACTGACAAATTTGGATGAAGTGGTGATTGGACAGTGGCATATATTTCATCTCTTGGGTTGGTATATTAGGAGTTTGGAGTTGTCTGAAGGTGACAGTAATGACTTTTTTCCACTTAATCAGCAACTTACTGTGAAACCCATTCGGCAGCAGGTAATACAAGTATAAAACAAGATGAATAATTTAGGTGGTCTGGCAGAGTATCTGCAGCAAAAACTGGTTGCAGTAGAGAAATTTTAGACTACTTGGGAGTATTGAATGAAAGGAGAGATCAGATTTGATGGATTTTGTGAAAATCAAGATAAATATAATAGAAGCAGGGTTGTAAGAGGGTGGAGGGAAGTGAAGCCCCCTTCCCCAAAAAAAAGTGTTGCAGCACGTTTTGACATTCTCTACAGTTTCTTCAAAGTCCCAATTTATGTTTTGGAGTTGCAGGACTCTGCAGTTACAGGTTTCACACTTCTGAAAGGGGGTTCCCATCAGGAAAATATTAGACCGTTCAGACATAAAAACATTCCTACAGGCAAATAATTTATGGATGGCAACATTGAAAATAGGTCTCCTATTCATAAAAAATGTTTTCTCATAGCATACTGCATTGCAGGACTGTTGATAAAGGATCAGTATGTACATTTGCCTTTAAGGCCTTCTCAGAGATAAACAGTACCTTAGATTTACTACTACAGGCTGCACCACAGTTATTTGGTGCACCAGATCTTTCGAATTTTGCAAAACGTGACCTTTTTTTAAAACGCCTTTATTGAATTATCACTAGTGACATAGGCAAATTTACATTTACAAACATTATACTTCACATGTATTGTTATGTATCATATAAACTAAGCAACATTACATAAATGATTCAATTCCTGACATTTTTTAAACAAGAAACATCTATATGATACCATCACTTACAACATAGGCAGTCATACATTTATATAAATGAAAACAATCCACACCGACACAATCCTAGTTGCAAGCATTTTACATCACAAACCATACTGACACACTCCCATTTGCAATCATTATACATCACTTGTAATCTACCCAATCATGTTCAGTTAAAAATTACATAGCTCAGTTAAGTTCTGCCTTCTTTTAAACTTCATTTCTCCCCTACATGTATTTTTCCCATAATTCCCATTTTTTTCCTATATAGTCTGCTCCTACCCTTTTCTAAAGATCTCTATTCCAGTTGTCTTATCTCTGTTATAATCATTAGTTCTAGTATAGTTGGTTTAGATTTTGATTTCCGTTTTCTAGTAGTTGCTTTTTTGGCAGCCACCATAATTACATACAGCAAGGCCTTACCATGTTTAGGCAATTCCAGTTCTGTATCATAGCTCAGAAAAATCATCTCCCTCATCACACCAATCTGCCCACCCAGCATCTCTAACAGTGCATCCCGCAGGGAATCCGTAAAGTCCACCAACTCACCGCACTGCCTGAAAATGTGTTCCCAATTACCTCTTTCTTCCCCATCACACCTCCAGCATTTGCTGTCTACTGGAGGAAAAAGTCCCTGGAGTCTACTTGGGGTATAAAAATATATATGTAAACATTTCCAAGCAAAAAATCCAAAATCTTTTAGATTTTGTTGCATATTTGGGAGACATACATCCATCCTCCCATTGTTTCTTTGCGAATTGCTTATCCAGTCTCTCTTTCCAATCTTTTTAAACCTCCTCTGATTGATTCTTATAGTTATCATGCAATATTTTATATGTTGTTTTAATTATTTGTTTTTTAATGACAGCTTCTGTACTACATTCAGCAAAAACTCTACAAGTGCTAGTCTTTTGGTTAGGACCCCCCCCCCCAATATCTTTCTTTTTGCCTATACTCTGATATCAATTTTTGATAGGGAAGGCAGTCTCTAACCTGCAGTCCAAATAGAGTCTTAGCATCTTCCCATTCTGTCATCTTTCCCTGTCTAGTTATTTGTTCCCAACACATTGGTTCCTTTGCCAGTTTTCTCCAATAAATTTCAGCCCCCTCTTCCCAATTCTCTGTGTACTTAATTGCAGTCATCCCTACTGGCAGAATTTCCTTTCTCCATTCCTGTATTGGTTACTTCTTAGAATACTTTCTGCTACTTCATAGATATAATGTTCTCTGTGATTATTGTTATTCTCCTTAAAGGCCCCCATCCAAAATCCCAGTCTCTCCTTGTTGTTTGGACTTCTCCCCTGTTTCATCATTATCCCTTTCCACTTTGAATTATACATTTCTGCTTGTGCAAAGTATAAGAACTTGAACTGTATAGCTCTGAAATACCGCTTCAAAGTGGGTAATTCCAATCTGCCCTGTTCTACAGGAAAAAATCATCTTATCCCGCTTGACTCTTACTGTCTTCCCCTCCCTGATAAAGTCCCCCAGCTCTTTATTAATTGCTGTCCACAACTTCTCCTCTGATTGATAAAAATATGCATGACCTGTGTATAAGACGAATGAGACTAAAAATATTTTAAGTGCTTGTATCTTACAGTCCATATCCATATAGCAAAGATTCCATTTTCTCAATTTTTGTATTATCTTTTGTTTAGTGTCTTCCCACGTATCCTTAGCTTCCACACCAGAATCATTTTTTAATCCATATTGCTAAATACTTCATTTTATCATGTGCCCATAAATACGGATATTGCTGAACCAATTCATATGTAGGTACATAATTTACCACTATTCCCTTGTTTTGTCTTCATTAATTTTGTATCTTGAAAAGATCTGAAACAGTTTCAGAATGTTCTACAACATTGTAATGTCTCTTTCTGGTTTTGTCAGGTATAAAATAATATCATCTGCAAATAGAGAGAGCTTTTCTTGACTACTATACCAATTATATCCTTGGTCCTTACTTTCTTTGCCAATGATTCTAAATGTAATGCAAATAACAAAGGGGAAAGAGGACACCCCTGTCTTGTTCCTCTGCTCAAGCAGATATTATGAGAGAAGACCCCACCCACTTTAATTTTCTCCTCCGATCCCTCACATATCCTCCTAATCAACCTTGTAATGTTTTCAAGAAATGCAAATGCTTCCATTTCCCTGCTCATAAAGTCCCAGCTTACTCTGTCCAATGCTTTCTCTGCATCAAGACCCACCAACAACAATGATATTTTCTTACATTATGCTTCCCTCTGGATCATCAGTGTTCTGTTAATGTTGTCAAATGTTTGCCTCCCCTCCACAAAGCCACATTGATCCATATCTATCAATTTTGGCATTACTTTTACCATTTTGTTAGCCATTATAGATATGAACACTTTATAATCATGGTTTAGTATTCAAATGGGCCTGTATGAAGCTAGATCTGATGGATCTTTACCCTCTTTAGGTATTACAGCTACCACTGCTTTCTTCCAGGATGTTGGTACTTCTCCTCTTAAAATACTGGTAAAACCTTCTGGGTCTTTATCAGTTTTTCCCTCCTAACTTCCAAACTTCCACAGGAATGTTATCTATTCCTGGGGATTTTCCTGTAGATTGATTATACATCACAATTTTTATCTGCTCTCCTCCTATACTAACTAATAGTAATTGAGCCTCATCTACCTCTGACCTTGGCTAAGACGCATGCTGCAGCCTGTGCTTCTACTAGGTGTTGTTTTGTTCTTGTCTTTATAGCTCTTCCAGCTGAGAAAAAGCTGAATGCTTTCATAGAATAGCATCTTCTAGGCAGTTTCTCTTTTCTTTTTTTTTTACCAGCCAGTCACTCTCCACCAGACTGTAACCAAGTTCTCTTTATCAGATTGTTTCCATTGAGACACGAGGGCTGTATACATAATTGCTACTAAGCATAGATTCATTTTCTAGAAAAAAGCCTCATAGTTTCATAGTTTAGTACTAGGCTATCTGCCCTGGGGCATTTGTAAGCCTAGCCATAGTGATGTGGCTTTCGTCACCCCATGAAATGGTACAAAAATGCACAGAATAGATTTAGAATACTGTGCCTCTGTCTAGTAGTGACACAGTGAAGGTCCCCTTATATAATAGAATTAGTTTACTGTGCCCCTGTTTAGTAGTGACACACAGATATGACCCCTGGGGTAAACTTACGATCTCCCATCCACTCATCAAGATTTCTCTTGAAGAGAGTCAGTGAGGGGCTCTGCCTAACGTGAACTGGGATCTTGTTCCAGAGCATGGGAAGCTTCTGGGTTATGAATCTATCCCTCCAGCATGTCCTATTCATACTTGTGCTGAGGTTTAAGTCTTTAGCTCTCGTGGTTCTGATGGATTTGGATTTTTTGAGGTGGAGCATGTCCATCAGTTCCTGATTGGACATGGCCTTGTACGTCAGGCAGAGATCACCTCTGAGCAGGCGGTATGCTACTGAATAGAGCTGGAGTTTCTTTAGTCTGGCAGAATAAGACATATGTTGGAGACCCTTGATCCTCTTGGTGAGGTACTTTTGTGGTCTCTCCAGCTGTTGCAAATGCCGGGTGAGGTACATACCAAATGGGGCATTGTACTCAATCATGGGTCTGATGAGGGAGGAGTATAGGGGTACAATGACATCCTTGGATCTGGATGTGAATCCCTTCATGATAAGGTGTGCAAGGTAGAATGTTTTTCTAACCACTTTGGCAACGTGGGTGTCAAATGAGAGGTCGCTGTCGACTTGGGTCCCGAGGTCTCTGATTACTTTTTCCGTACTCAGTGGGTTGCTGTCTATGTGATAATTTGTGGGTACTTTGTTTTTCCCAAAGGGATGACTATACATTTTTTGGCATTTAGTTTAAGGCCATGACTCCGGCACCAGTTGTCCGTTTCTGTGAGGCCTTTTTGTAGGATGTATGTGTCCGCTGGTGTATCGACTATGGCGCCTAGTTTGCAGTCATCTGCGAACTTTGTCAGCCACAACCCTCCCATGTTTGCTTTAACATCTGAGAAATAAATGCCGAACAAGAGGTGTCCCAGGACAGATCCCTGTGGGACACCACTTGTGACTGGCTTTGAGTCTGACATTGCTCCAGCGATTTTAACTTTATGGGTTCTGTCCTTTAGCCAGTTTGCAACCCATCTAGTGATGTAAGGGTTTACATTTAAGCTGTTGAGCTTATCTATGATGCCTGAGTGGGGTATTGTGTCGAAGGCCTTAGCCAAGTCCAGGTAGGCTGTATGGACTGCTTTGCCCTCATCAATGGCTCTAGTGACTGTTTCGAAAAAGTCAACCAGGTTCAAAAGGCAGGATCTGCCCTTTACAAAGCTGAACTGGGTGGGGTCAAGTGTCTGTAGGTCCCCAATGTCTCTGTTTATGCGTTCCATAATGATTCTTTCCATAGCTTTGCAGACCAGGCTGGTTAAGCTTATGGGGCGGTAGTTCCCAGGGTCTGTAGAGGTACCCCCTTTGTGGAGTGGGACCACTGTTGCTGTACGCCAGTGTTCAGGTACATATCCTGTAGTAAGGCTAAGATTAAATAGCATTTTTATGTGCGGGTTTAGCTCCTCTTGGAGTTCACGTAGCACGCAACCCGGGATACCGTCAGGTCCCATTGATGCTGTGTTTTTAGCTTTGCTGAGGACGGCTCTCACCTGGACATCTGAAATGACAGGGAGATTACATTCAGCTGTGATAAGTATTTCTTCTTTTGAGGGTGAGGGAGGGGAGAAATTTGCACTGAACCTGTCAGCCAGAATGTTGGCAGTATCTGAGGGTTCAGTGTATTTTTTGTTGTTGTGAACTAACTCTGAGCATATCTGAGGGTTTACGCCCAGGTTTCTAACATAGCTGAAGAAGGCTTTGTGGTTATCTTTAGTGTCCTTAGTGATTTTTCTCTCAAAGTTGGCCTTGGATGTTTTTATGAGAGAACATAGTTTTCTGCTAGTGTTGATCAGAGATGTCTTCCCTTTATGGCATTTTGCTCTGTCGTGCAGTAGCTTCCTTCTTTTGTTATACAATTTGTTAATGGCTGAGGTCCACCAGACAGGACGCTTGCCTTTGGTGGAGAGGGACTTGGATTTATTTGGGATTGCATGATCCATGCATTCTTGGAGATGTCCATAGAAAGCATTTGTGAAGGATTCAGCATTGTGGGATGTGGTATCCACTGGCCCAGTGGGCTTAAAGGATACCATCTCAGTCTTAAGAAGAGTGAAGTCTGCTTTTGAGAAGTTTTTCACTGTGGTCTTTTGTGCTGGGGGTGGAGGTGGGATATGTATATCCAGGGTGATTAGTTTGTGGTCAGATCTCACTAGTGAGGGGTATACCTCCGGTGTGGAGCATTTTGTCCCCATGTTTGTGATGATCAGGTCTAGTATATTATCTCCCCTAGTGGGAGAGGTGACTAGTTGTTCCAGTGCATTTGAATTTATGAATTCCAAGAACCTTTGGGCTAGGGTGTTAGGGCTAGAGTAATGTACCCAATCTATGTTAGGGTAGTTGAAGTCTCCCAGTATGATGGTATTTTGTGATACATTCATACCCTCCAATGTCTTCAGGAAGGCTGAGTGGGGTTCCTGAGATTGGGAGGGTGGCCTGTAACATGCTACCAGTTGTATATCAGTTTTGCCTATGGTTAGTTGCACCTGTATGGTCTCCGATGCTTCATGTGTTGCTACTAACCTGGAGGTGTGGGTGTCCTTGATGAATATGGACACTCCCCCTCCCTTTGTGGTTCGGCCCGGGTTTTGGGGCCGAAAAGCATGATACGAGGTATGGCCTGGTAGCGCTGGGGTGCTCTCAGGAGCCTTGAACCAGGTTTCAGTTACTGCACAGACGTCGATGTTCTCCATACTGAGGAGTGCATCGAGTGCCTGCATCTTGAGATTTAGACTTCTGCCGTTGAGCAGCATTACCCTTAGTTTTTTTCCATTTTTGTTTTCTAAGGAGGTGGGTTTGTCTTTTGAGCCTTGCCTAAAAAAGGCACTATGGGGGTGGCAAGAGCCTTAGCCAATATCCAGAAGCCCAGTGTTGACAGGTGTAAGTCGTCCCTTGTGAAGCAGCGTGGCTTGTCCAACATGTCATCCCAGGCAGACAGACATTGGATCCCCTTAGAATGACACCAGTACTTGAGCCAATTATTAAAGCTGATCATCTTGTCTTTGTATTGTGGCATCATTCATGGTGAGGGCAAGATGCTGCTCAGGGTCAGGGTCATACCAGCCTGGGCTACATAATCAGAGAGCTCCTCTATGTCTCTTTTCATGTAGTCCAGGGAGGTACGTCTCAGGTCATTCACGCCAGCATGGACAATGACGGAGTCATATTTGTACTTGCTTTGGAGTGACCTGAGTGCGTGTATTATGTGGCGGATCCTAGCTCCCGATAGGCAGCTCACAGTCACCCTCTCCTTGTTCAGCCTGGTAAGCGGGACATCAGTGTGTCTGACTATAGAGTCACCTATTACTAGTGTATCAGGCATGGTGTTTGGCCTTAAGGGCTGTGATTGATTGACGCACTGATTTATTGAAGTATGTGTTGCATGTGTTTTGTTTTGAGGTGGTGGATTTTTGGATGTCTGCTTTGGTAAGTTTTTTATTAGAGCCTCCGAGTATGTCTTTGTGTTTTTATGTGTTTGGTTTGCAGTTGTGGTAGGTCTATGTGGGACTGGGTTTGTTGTGTGTGTGGATACCATCTCCTCCTGTCTGGTCATTCCAGCCCTGAGTTGAGAGAGTTCAGCCTCCAGTTTGGCTATATAGTTGCATCTCTCACATGTATTTGTGTTTGTTGGGAGGAGGAGAGGGTTGTCTGTGTACATGAGACAATTGTAGCATTGTCTCAAGATACCCAGATTAACCAGCTGAACTGGAGAGGCGCGTAATCTACCACTCGACATGCTAGAACAGTATAAGGGAGTGCTGTGCCTTTAAGGGAAGTGGATATTCACAGGGGTGGTAGGTGGATGTAGTGCTTACTTAGTAGAGAAGTTTTGAGAACAAGTGCTAGGCTTATAATATAGCGAGTAGTCTGATTATACTAAGAGTAGAGCTTCCTTAAGGGAAAATTTGAAGAGCAGACTTGGCGGAGCCAGAAGAAGTTTAACCTTGTTTAACCGTCTATGCGCACAATCGCGCAAAGCCGCGCAAAAGCAGATTTTAAACAGGGAACTTCAAAAGAGCTAGAAATGGTCCAAAACAACCAATAACTACAGCTCGTGTGCTGAGGTCACTTCCTACAGGGACAGGTAGGCTGCTCAAGGCTCCCCACTCCCACTGATGAGCAAAGAAACTTCCTTCTATCCAAGTAAGGTAATGGACAACACAGGAACTACACCACAGCCCAGAATACAGCAAATATACATCATAATATTCAATATCCTTTTTTATTTACTTTCTCTTAAAACGTGTTACTAAATCAATCCAATGTCCTTAATCTAATCATTCCCACGTGCAAGAGTGAAAAAAGCACATTATTTTTTCTTTTGTCATGTTCTTTTAACCAGTTTTTTTTGTGCATTCCAGTCCTACATTTCTTAAAACTGAACAGGAAGAGAGAAGGGAGAAAGAAAGGAAAAAAGAACAGCAGCACCTATTTACAATCCCCATTACACTTAAAAATAACTAAGAAAACTTTTCATTATAACATGCAAAGAAAACCATAGACCACAAAATAGTACTATTAAGAAAAAGAAGTTTTCTTTACTTTACTCCCCTCTCTTCCCCTCCCCATTTTTCTGAACATTAATGACATGAAGTAGGACATATACTTTAGAGTCCCCCCACAAGTCCAGAGCATTCTGAAAAAGTGTAATATTTCCAGATTTTCTTGTTCTGTCCTATTTCACAAAGGTAATTATTGCATTGTAACCCACATTGTTACTGGTTTTATTATGTTTATCTCCATCTCCCAAATCCTGTCTTTGCTTCATTTCCAATGTACTCTCGATTCATCTAGTCAACTGTCTTGGTCCTTTCCTTCTGTCCAACATTTTTCTATTGAAACAGTGGAAAAGATTTCACAGGTGTAGTCTCTCTGTGGTCTTTATTACCAGAAGAACACGAAGCAGAATCTCCTTCTGTTTCACAGCTCACTTTTTGTTGGACAAACTTTTGTAGTTCCTCCTTAGCATGCACTACATCAAAAATTATTTTGTCCCTCCAGGGAAGAATACCTTGAAGACAGCTGGGTACAGCAGTTTGAATCTCACACCAGTGTCTAAACATTGCTTGAATAGTGGAATGAATTTACTCCTCTTCTGCCTGGTGTAAAATGAGTAATCATTCTCCACAAACTCTTTGCTGTCTACCACTTTTAATATTTTGTCCTTCTGCCACCTTTTTGACAAAATCATTTCCTTCTGCTGGTAGGATTACATCTTTACTATTAAAGGTCTAGGTTGCTTTCTTATAGCCAGATTTGGAGCATACACACAGTGTATCCTTTCAGCTAACAGCACCTGCTGTAGAATACCAGTCCAGTTGCTTATTTGTGCTTTCATGAAATTAATGCAATCTGTTCCTAACAGCTTCTCTGGTATAGCTGAAAATCTTCCGTTTTCCCTGTGTGCTCTGTCCTCTAATTCTATTATTTTTTTTAAACTTCTCTTCCTGAGCAGTCTCATAATCAGCCATCTTTTTCTTCATTTCAACATTGAAGGTTTGCAGCTTTATTACCTAATCTAAATATCTGTTTAAAGCTTCTTCCATTTTTCCAGCATTTTATTTTTGTGTTGATATATTCCATCAGTATTTTGTTTATTTTAACCAGGTCTGTGTGCAGTTGTCTTATATCTTCCTGTAGGTTCCTGGAAGCCATGTCTGAAGGTTGCATTGCTTTTTGCTGGACAGCTGCAGAACTTTCCCCAGTCAGTGTTTTTTCCTCACTTATTGTAGCTGATTTTTTTCCAAGTGCTCCATATTTCTTTTTTTTTCCTGGCATCCAGGCAGTGCACTCAATAGCCAGTTACTGAAATATACCTATAAACAAAAAAGTCTACTGGTCTTCTCCGTTGAGTTTCTGTTCCAAAACTGGGAGTGCTGGAGTTAAGCTGTTACTCAATGTGCAGCCACCTTAAAAGTCCACAAAGAGACTGTGGGTCTTTAAGCACAATTTTAGTTCTCTTCATTACATCTTCAAAGCAGAATCAGCTAGTAATTTGGTAACTCGGTTTTTTTGTTTGTTTTTTTTTTAATGTCTCTCTCTCTCATTTATTTGTGTTTGCTAACTGTGGTAGAACGTTGCCTGGGAGCACTGTCTTGTTAAGTGACTTGTTAGGTGTTAAATGATTGTTGAAAAAATAAAACTCCGGATACAGGAAGCAGCTCATTAACAACTCATAGCCTTAATCATTTGTGCAAACTCCCATGCATTTTCTTAACTAGAAACTAGAGCCACGCATTTTTCATGACATAAAAATGCAAGGCATACCAGAAGTGGACCTTTTCACCATACTTCTCAACAGTCATTTCCAAACATTTTACATATTTATTACTTAAAAGACTGTTGGATATATGCCACCTTATTCTCATGGAATCAGACCATAATTTATGATATTCCGCAACTCTCTTTCTCTGATTCAGAAAGTATTCCTCAAAGTGAAGTACGACAGAGCTAATCTCATTGTCATGGCTGCTTCTTTGCCAAGGCAACAATGCCATTATGTTTGAAACTATGCATTCTTTACATGTGATTCTCATCTCTGTACATGTTCTTGCTAACTTAGCAGCATGGCAAAGATATGCATCTCTGTCTCAAGTTGTTGAATTGCTTATCTTGTGTGATGGAATTTTAATTTCAGTAAAATTGATTACTTTTAAGTATTAAGAAATGGAAAATAAGTCTTACTACAAAGAAAACATAAGTAAGAAGTGGAAAATATTTGTTTTTGGAATGTTCTCGAACAACTGGGTCCATTGAAATGTCTAGTTCCAAGGACCTTGAATTATATCAACCATCTGTTTGATTAAAAAGAATATAATCAAGTATTCACACATCAGAGGATATATGTCTACAGTTTCTGCCCATGTGCAACTTTTTTTTTTCACATAAGCTTGCTGCCTTCTTAAGGGAGTTGTTTAAGCCATCCAAAAAGATGTGACTATCATTCTTGATACTCAAACTTCATGCTGGAAAAGTAAACTGTACATTCCTTTGAGAATGCTAACAAATTGGCATTGGACACCTTTCTTGGAAAATGCTCTCTCTTCTTATAGCTTCAGGCAGGATTTCAAAGCTAGAAACCTAAGGCAACCTACCTTGTACAGTTTTTCATAATGAAATGGTGTCTCATAAGACTAATCTATCACTTGTGCCTAGAGTTGTCTCAGCAGAGTCTCAAAAACAGTCTTATCTCTCAGTCATTTATCCCAACTACCGAAATAAGGGGAAACATCTCCTATAAACACTTCCTGTTCACAGAGAGTGAAAATACTACAGCTGGGAAAACTGATAGTTTAATGAAAACGGATTAACTTTTTTTTTTCTTTCAATAAAGGAAGAGAGGGCCTGCCTAAAAGTAAACACACTTTGTCAAAGTGCCTGGTTCCACTGTATAAGGGAAGTACAGTAAGCCCCAGCGAGGCACTGTCAGAGCAAATTACAATTAAAGCAGCGTACTACTTTAGAAATGTCTGCACAATATGCCTTGAAAGCTACAACATGGACTGCTGGCAACACTTTCATAAAACACTACAAGGTGGAAGCATGTTCAAGAAGCAGGACAGGATTTGCCACACAGGTGTTGTAGCGGATTCTGCAATTTTCAGTCCACGATTAACAAAGGACTGCTTGCCATTCCATCCAGACTTATTGTAGCAAAGACTCACCCTTAAGTAGATGGTGTATATGTATATATGTGAGTGTATATAAATGGGTACCATGTTTTTTTTTTTTTTTTTGTCATGTGCTACTGCTATTGGTAATTTTTGCCAGTGGTTACAGAGGTCAAATGGTATTACAGACAAACTGCAACAGTTCGACTGTAATATATTTATAGGATTTACCTGTTTCTCTGTGGTTGTGCAACCATGAAGTTAGCATATTTAATATCTGGGACTGTGGGGGTGGATCTCCCATCTTAAAGTAATGTTTGTAGTTCGTTTAGATGATTGCAAATGTAGCACATCATTTACATTTGCAATCATGTAAGTACAGTTTTTTTAAGATAATTGTCGAAGAACTGGTTTGACATATCTACTGTTGATCAAGGTTCATCAGCAATCACAAGAAGTATGTGTGTGTGTGTACACACACACACACACACACATATATATAAAATATACACATATATATATATATATATATATATATATATATATATAAAATATATATAGATATTTGTATATTTGTGTGTGTGTGTATATATATATATATATATATATATATGTGTGTGTGTATGTTTGTGTGCGTGTATGTGTGTGTATATATATATATATATATATATATATATATATATATATATATATATATATATATATATATATGGGTCTACTTCATTTGATCGAAAGACCATTTGATCGAAATTTCATTTTATCGAAAACCAGTATTCAAGGCATGAAACTGGGAGTTGTCCCCCTCCCCAATGTTGTGCGACCCTGGAGTTGGTATATATAGTTATGGGGGGTGTGGGGGGTATGGGGGGCAAAGCCCCCCACCTAGTTTCCTTTAAAAGAAGAAAATAAAACAAAAAGTACAGATTTTAAACGAAAATAGGTAGAGGGCTTTGCCCCCACACCCCTGAATGTAGTGGGGTGTGCCCCCTCCAACTATATATACCAACTCCAGGGTCGCACGACATTGGGGAGGGGGACAAATCCCTGTTATTTGCCTTGAATGCTGGTTTTCGATCATTTGAAATTTTGATCAAATGGGTTTAGGTCAAATGGTCTTTCGATCAAATGAAGTAGACCCATATATATATATATATATATATATATATATATATATATATATATATATATATATATATATATATGTGTGTGTGTGTGTGTGTGTGTGTATGTGTGTGTGTGTGTGTGTGTGTGTGTGTGTGTGTGTGTGTGTGTGTGTGTGTATGTGTGTGTAGCATACTTAGGCTACCCATAACGGTAGATTTTCAAGAAGACTTGTGTCTAACAGAGATGCTTCCCCACCCTGCTAGAGGCTGTGAATATAGTTGCTACTGCCATTATAAGTGCTGAAAAAGGGTTTTTCAGTATTTTGGGTACCATTTGTTTGGTGTCATTATTTGGTTCACAATTTAAACAGTAACTCTTGACTAGATATGGGCAAGTACTGCATTATCCACATACAAATGGTTTATTGCTGTAGTACACCGCTGTTGTTTAAAAAGAATAAAATTGCTTAACTTTTTATATAATAGCATTGTATTAATGTTCACTTCATTATGTGGTCGGTCTGCACCATCTTCCATGGCTGGGAATGCCTTTATAATGGGACTGCACATGCATGTAATATGAATGGGTTCACACTTAAATAGTACATTGGTTGTAATGTTAGTTTCTGACACTTTTTTTTTTTTTCAGTCACACTGGTATGAATGCGTCCTGTTTATGTTAGAATTTTTTTCAACTCGTAAAGTCCTGGCAGTGTGTTTGCTTTATTTTTTAAACATTTATGATTTTTATTCCTGAATTTGGAGAAGGTGGGTGATCTCCAGTGGCAGATTCAGCTTTTCTTTTTAATAGTTACAGCCTGCTGAACTTCTTCTTGTAGGTAATATTGGATTGACATTATGCACATCAGATGCATCTATAGTCAGGTGCATGTTTTTGTGTGTTAATTAAATTTCATTGTTTTGTTCTAGACAAATATGCATTATACAGTCTTCTATAGTGCTTTTAGGCTTGAAGAAATTTAGTGCATGATAATGCTGGTTGTATATGTGAGTCACATAAAATCATGGGCATGAGACTGCCATTGTTCTCTGCAGGGAGATGCAGACAACTTGGAATATCTGACTGGGAGCCTAGAAGCAAAAAGTAGGTAAACTGAAATGTATTGATATTACTGTTACAGTGACTTCTCCTTGAATAGCTGCTGTTATGGGTAATCATTTATAAATGTACATTACTTGTTCAGTTGTATTTTCTTTCAATCCAGCACAAAGCAGACAGCATGAGATGGGTCTGGGCAGTTTGCTAGTTATCATCTGAAGCAAAAATACCTTTTTGAAATTTATATGATTTTACATTTAACTGTGTAGCTGTGCTAATCTAAGGACTCGCCGCGGTGGTGCAATGGTAGCGTTGTTGCCTCGCAGCAAGAGGTTCTCCCGTTTGATTCTCGGCTGGAGTGCAGGGATTGTCTTCTGTGTGGAGTCTGCATGTCCTCCCCGCGGTTGGGTGGGCGTTCGAAAGACATGCGTAAATGGGTGTGCCTTAGTTGAAGGTTGAACATCGAGCTGGCACCTCGGCGTTCGTCAAAATCTACTGTCAATCATTAGCGGACTGGAGTTCTACTGTGGCGACCCAACAACATCATCCAGGCCATCTTGGCTCAGTTATGTAGTCAAAAGAACAGACTAGCAAGTATGGTAGGTGCACAGACCAAGCTACCTATGATAAACAAAAAAGAAGAGCCAGCACCTTGGGAGCATGAATAGATATACCACTGATGAAAGCAACATGCTGAAACCGGTCTGGTTTTTTCAATAAATATTCATGCTTCCAAGGTGCTGGCTTTTCTTTTTTGTCTATCTCAGTTATGTAACAGTCATGTAAAATATGGCAGGCATTGCAAGAGAAGCATAATTCTCTAAGCAAGTTTTGTTTTAGAAGTAAACACCCTGTACCCAGATGGTGTGAAGATGGTAGCTAATTAATGCAAATTAGTACAGTAACAGAAAAAAAGACTGAGATATAGTATACTATAATGCAGGTTATAATCTTGTAGGGTAGTATATAAAATTATCTTTGAACTGATCCTATCATACCAGACATTTATTGAGGTACCAGGCATACATTGGTAAATGCTTAATAGAATATGTAGTGCTTTTAATTGTAATGTTTGGAGCAGCTTCCATTACTAAAAAAGACTGTTAATTCAGTGGGCTGTTCATCTTGGTAGTCCCAACTTCTTTGACAAACTTTTTTTAATAAAATTAAAAAAAAATCCACAGCGAATTTAGTTAGTATTAGAACTAAACAATATAAGTAGCGCTGTGTATATGCTCACATCGCCATCTTAAAGTACTGAAAGTTTTATGTGTTTACTGCATGAAAGCTTATCCTTCTGCTCAGATTCATTCTCGTTCTTAACTTCTAGTTTGGCTTGATCATCTGTTTTAATATACTTTATCAATTTAGAGACTACAGCTGCCTATGCACGAAAAAAAATACTTCATATTTCAAAAGGATCCTTACTTTTGAAAAGTTTGCCATCAGATGACTGGCATTAGATACTTTTACTAGTTTACTATCATAATTTCAAATGAAACTCTGTCGACCGCACTGTGTTCCAACATGGAAAGTTGAGCACGGAAATGTCGAACTTCAAAAGCAAGCCTAGGAACGGGTTTTAACATGGGTCGAGATAGGGGCGAGGTTTGTAGTTCGCCAGTAGCAGTGAAACCCCTATCTCGACCCATGTTAAAACCTGTACCTAGGCTTGCTTTTGTAGTTTGACATTGCCGTGTTCGAACATAGTGCAGTCGACAGAGTTTCATTCGAAATTATGATAGTAAACCACTTTTACTATCTGTAATAATTTCTTCTTCTTTCTTCTAGAAATAACTGTGCAAGGAAAAACATGGATGCATATGCGCGTGCTTACACACACACACACACACACACACACACACACACACACACACTCACACACAGTGGTCTTTCGGCTTCACCAATTAGGGGTTGCCACATAGGATCACTGGTCCGCAAATTGATTGACAGTGGAGTTTTTACGGTGTCTTGTTGCCAGCCCAGCACCCAGTCTTCACAAAAGGCACTCACACATACACCTACTGCATGTCTTTAAAACTCATTCGACCACAGGGAGGACATGCAGACTCTGCACAGAAGGGTTGGTCAATATTTTTTCTGTTCTGCCCCATCCTAGCTCACAACCATTGCTTCCCATTAGGGAAGAGAATGGAATGGGTCATGCATGGAAGATGTCCTCGCACTTCCACAAGGTGTATTTCCTGAAAGTGGTCCTGCTTCTTCAATTGGCGCATGAGCAGTGATCTCTCTGCTCTCTCCCAGAGAGTGCATAACAGTCAACCACCCCTGGGAAAGGTGAGCGGGCTATTAGCTTTTACTCCTATCCTTTCCTTTCTGGCTTCTCTTATGGCAGGGATGCTAGTCAAAGCCAGGTCACTTGGCTTGTAGTAAGGGTTCCATCGCAATGTGCCAGAGTGCCAGTTAAAACAAGTATATTTTGATCTGCAGAAATGTTCCTTTTGTTCTTGCTACTCAAATTCAGAATCCCTTTCTGCTGCTTTTTTAAGTCTGGGGTGCATACTTTGGGGAAAATTAGATTTTTGTTGAGACTGTTGTGTGCATGGTATTTTTTTTTGTTTACTTATTTAGGCATTCTACTTCAAGTTCTGATGAAGAAACTATTCTGTTTCTTAGTAATGAGTTGATTATGCACAGGTGCCTTAAGAAAACCATTTAAATGTGAAGTACACATGTGCTGCTTTTTCCACATTTACCAGGTGTTTATTCCAAATATAAACCTGCTGGAAATCCTTAGCACAGCTTTTAGGCAGGTTTCACCTGTCTCCCAAAGCTTCCAGCTTCTTGAGAGACTGCCTTGATCTGAAGAGTAACCTCTCTTGAGAATACTGTTGCCTCATGATTATTCATTTTGCTATCCAAAGAGGTTGTTATATCATTTATTTTGTTTTCATTTTTAGAATGTTACCCTTTCATGGTTTACGTTAAAGGGTAAATATGCAGTAAATGCAACATTTCATTTGCTCACTGTATTTCCATCCATAGAGGATGGCCCCCATACTTTCACTTATTAAAAAAAGCATGACATAGCATTTTCTCCCTCCCTCTCAGTGACTTTTCTATCCTGTTCAGCTTGTTCACTGCACACCATGCTGGGGTTGAATGAAATGCCATTATGTTTCATTCTGAATTTGTCTTCCTTGTTGTTGCATCACAGTACCCATCAGATCTGAAAGTGTTTTGCTTAGTAAAATAAACCCAACAAGGTACCCATAGCACTTTTCTTTTATTTCACACCCACTGAAATCAAAAAGCTCTTCAGGCTCAAAAAACATCTCTTTGGGACTTCCAAGATGGCTGTACTCTAATCAGCAGGTTGATTAGACCATTCCCCAGTATTAAAACTGCAACTGTGAAAACAAGCCTGTTAAAGGTGTTCATTTTGGGAAAATTCATTTACTGGCTAATAATTATACTCCCTGGATGCTAGCAATGATTGAAGAAAGTAAGAGGAAATCAACCAGAAAAGGAGAATAAAAAGCACTGTATGAGAAGTATCTGCCAACTGTTCAGCAAAATGTAGTTCAAGTTTCAGCTTTGGTATGGGAGAAGAATTTCAGTAATTTAGAGGGAAAAATAATTGAATGAACTCAGAGGTGTTTAAAATAAGTCAAACACTGAAGGAATGTATAAATTCAAACAAAATGTTGGAAAACAGAAGAAATTTTAACTGATAAAACTGCAAAAATCAAATGCTGAAATAAAAAAAATGATGAGCATAAGGCTTCTCAAGAAGAGCTGTTTCAAAAATAGAATAGGCAGCAGGCAGAGCAGCAGAGAAAGTCTGAGATTTTCTGCTGTACCAGTGAAACTGGATGGAACAGACTGCATTGTTTTCTTTTGAAGTGTGAATAAGCAGCTGGATTGGTGTTGCACAGCAGGATGTGTGAACTGAAAGAGCACATTGTATGCTCCACATCTTGCCATGATGTAACAGCCAAGATCTATATTAGTAAAAATGCAATCATACCAGCAGAAAGAATTGCTCCTGACAGAACTGTGGTAGAATGAAAAAGTATTAAAAATTGGGGACAGTGGTATGTTTGTGGAAAAGGATTATTCACTGTACCCCAATAGAAGAGAAGCAAGTTTATCCCAGCAGTCAGAGAATGCTAAAGAGAGGAGTGAGATTCAAGCTGCTCTATTTAGCTGTATTGAGAATATTTTTCCTGAAAGATCAAAGACATTTTTCGATGCAGAACTGGTTGAGAAAGAAATAAAAGGGTTACGCCAACAAAGAGTAAGCCAGCAAGCAAAAGGGGACTCTGCTTCTCATTCTTTTGACTCTAAAAAAGCCCATACAGAGACTTTGCCAGTAAAACTGTTTCCATTATTCCAAAGGAAAATGTTTGAGTGACAGAAAAGCATAGGAGATGACTAGAAGAACCAGGAGTGGGTTAGACTTGAACCAGATAATGCTGACAGGAGATGGAGAAGAACAAGAAGAAAACCAGCACAATTGTGGAATTAGTGAAAACATGGCATATTGTAATGCCTCAGCCCTATTAATGAAAAGAATAGATTTGTGAAATGTGGTTTTACAGTAAGTGGCTGAAGAAAGACTGGAGTTTTGTCTAAACTAGCATATGCCCTTCTTTGTCATAAATAAGAACAGTAAACATTAATGGACTGAAGAAGTAGCTGAAAGTATAACGTTTTGTTCTTACTGATATTTATATAAAAATGTAATTGTACAAATTGCATGTTGTAAAGCAGTCCTGTATTCTGTGCAGTCCAGGGTATTTTAAATGTGAGGTGGGGTGTTTTATCAATGGCTGCTGTGTATGTCAAAAGTAGTAAATCATGAGTAGTTTATTAAGTATAGAGTATCCAGGCTTTACAGTGTAACAAGGTAAGAAAGGCTATCCAGCAACAAGTTAGTATACTATGCCATTGGTCTGCTGTGGTAGGAAGTTGGGGTGTAAAAATTGTATTGATCACAGTATATGTAGACCTAAGATATTTCCCTGTTTTATATTTATTAATGTCTAAAACATTGTCCTTGGTTTAAGTTATAAGCAATCTTTTTTTTTGTTTGTTTTAAGCAAACAAATTAAAAAAAAATTAGAACATTATGTAAAGAATTGGAAATAGTTGTACTTTTATACTTGTGAAGTTATTCGGTATTTTTTTCATTAGCAAAGGCTTTCAGTGGGAGACAGGAAGTCTGTCGGTTCAGGTAATTAATTATGAGGGACTGAGTAGTGTTTTCTGAGTGAAATTTACAGAAACTCTTTCATCCATCAGCGAAGTCAGTTACTGCTTTAACTTGGTAATGAGAACTCTGCAGGTGCAAACAATTCATCATGGTAGGTATGGGCTTTGTCTTCTGAGTGGAGTTTATAAGATACAATTTAATTAACATTTAAAGGCACATTGACAAGGAGGTCATTGAAAAATTAATGAAGTTTTAAACTGTGGGAAGTGTATAATTGATATAAATAGCAGTCTTTGTAACATCCTTAGTACTTTAATGCATTTTATGTAACAGTACACAGTTTATTTATTTAAAGGAAGATAGTGCAGTTTTTTCTTAGGGTTAAAAGTATATATTTGCTGTAAGCATGCAAGTTGTTTTTCACTTCTATGAGAGGGAGAGAGATATGAAAAGAACGGATAGCAATTAGTGCAAGTGGGAACACATGGTTGTTACAGTCTTTAGCATAGGTAATCTTAATTTTATATTAGGTAGTTCTTGTGGGTGCAGCTGTCAATTTAGGACAGTTGCTCCTGTCTGTGGGGTTAACTTTTTTTTTGAAAATGTACATAGTTTTGTGTGCTTTTTGTACATTAAAAGTGAATGGGGGTTCCGAAAATATATTTAGTGTTTCCTTGAAGCAAAAAGTCTAGAAAATTTGGCAAATGTTCAAATGGAGATGTGTTAAAGCAGCTACATAAGACATTGACCTACGAGGCGTTAATATCTGTGTGTATGTTTAAAAGTTGGAAATATGCATTCAAGTATAATTGGTGAGAGTAATATATTTCTGTCATGATAGCTACTCTGTCCATATTATCATGGAATGTAAATTGCCTTACAAGTATGAGAGTACTGAGTTATATTAAGAGGTGCAGGCTGCAAATAATGCTGCAGGAGACAGATTTGGATAGAAATGTATATGTTCATAGGTTCATAGATAGGTACTAGGCTAACTGCCCTTGTGAGCCATTTTAAGCCTAGCTAATTATCCATTGTGAGACTCAAACCCTGCACCTTGTGTTTGTAAGGCAAACACCTTAACCATTAGGCCACCCTCCCAACCAATGTGAATTTGACAATGAATTTCAGAGTGGATATTCTACAGAATATTGGGGACAAAGGAAAACAGAAGTAGTACTGATTGCTAGTGGGCTCCGGTAGGGATAGAACAGGGGGGGAAATTATATTAGATTTGTGGCAATAAAGGATTATTGGCAGAGCAGGAGGATTTTTACCAGTATGCATTTATTCTACCTAAACTTGCAATTATGGTGATTAAGATGTATGTGTGGTTAAGATAATTTTGAGAGAAATAATTATCTTTTAGCATAGTATGTTGTTAATATGTGGGCACTGGAACCTGGTTTGCAGTAGTGAGGATACATATAGAGTACCAAGAAGGAAAACTACAGCAAAAGAGAGTAGATATATGAAGAAATAGATAAGAATGTTTGTTATAGAAGATGTGAATTCAATAGTAGGAATTCAGACAGGATTTATTTATTATTCCCCTAGGTACAAGAACAGGGCTAGACCGGATATGAATTATGTTACAAGAGCATGTGTATTTAATTAAAACGTTTAGCTGTATATCCAGTAACTGTTTCCGATCATGCACCAATAAAAACTAAGATGAAGAGTAATGATGTAAAAATGAGTCACCGGTGCTTTCTTACTTCCCTGTTAAAGAGAGAGAATTTTAAGAAATGGGTAGTAGAAATGATATGAGAGTTTTTAGAGAAGATAGAAATTTCTTCAGAAGGGGATAGCTAGTAAGGTTAATAAAATAACAATGGAGTTTAAAAACATGATAAGAAAATGAGAGAAAGAGGTAGGGAAAAAGTAATACAAATTGTTCAGAGAAGTTGACAAAGGTTAAAGTGTTGTAGAATTATGAACTCTCACAGAACATAAAGAGGAGCAACTGCAAAATGTAGGGAAATTAATGGGGTATTTGGATAATATGCATGAGTTTAGAAAGGTTGCTTTCAAGCAGCTATTTATTTATTTTTTGATAACTCCAGGGCAGAAAAAAAACTTTTAATACAATAACTTGGACAACAGAAAGTAGAAAGTGTTGTTGCCAAACTTAAGGAGCATGTAACAAGAAAAACACCCAGAGATTCTGTTTATTAATATTTCCTAAATATGTCTATGAAAATCTGAATGAAACAGATGAAAGTGAAAACCAGGAAAAGGCAGAAGTAGAAATATTTATAGAAGACTTAATTATGTCAAGGCTAGAGGAATATCAAGCTCAACAGTTAATAACTAAGATAGGAAAAGATGAGGTAAAAATGGTGATATGTATAATCAGTCCTCAGGGAAGTCTCTAGAAATTGATGGTATTTGTATATAAATTTGTAAATTCAGAGGGAAGAAAATGATAAAGACCTTGAATTTAACAGCATTTTAAAAAGGGAACTGCCAGCATCTTGGAAGAAAGCTGTGATGGCTGTGTTATCCAAAGAGGGCACATAATATTCAGACCCAGCTTTATGTAGTACTGTTTCAATTTTAAACCATGATTATAAAGTGTTTGTTTATACTAGCTGATAACATGACATATGTGTTGCCAAAATTGATGGATGCAGATCAGTGTGGTTTTGTGGAGGGGAGGCAAACATTTGACAACATTAATAGAACAATGATGATCCAGAGGTAAGCAGCCTATAATAAAATGCTGCTATTATTAGTGGTTCTTAATGCAGCACATTCCTCTCTAACAAGCTCCATTTGGACAGAGGAACAAGGTAGGGGTGTCCTCTTTCCACTTTATGTGCTTTATATTTAGAGCAGTTGGCAAATAAAATAAAGGACCGAGATATTCAGGGATATAACTGATGTGGTAATTAAGAAAAGTTGGTTTTATTTGCAGATATTATTTTTGTATTTGATGAATCCAGACAAGGATATCTTGGTGGTCGTTACATCTTTTCAGGATGTAAAATAAATGATGAAACACAGGCTATAGCACTAAACTACATATTCACACATGAACTGATTCAGCAATGTCCATATTTATGGGGACATAAGATGAAGTATTTAGCAGTATAGATTAAAAGTAGGTCTATTATAGCAGCCAAGGGTATTTGGGAAGAGACTAAACAAAATGTAATACAGAAATTGAGAAGCTGAAGGCTCTAGATTATGGATGTGGGTAATAAGATACAATATGTGAAAGTGTTTCTAGACCCTGTAGTTTTATTTGCATGTCAGGAGTCTTTTTATCAACCAGAAGAGAAATTGTGGACCATAATTAATAGAGAATTTACTTGGGAGGGGAAGAGGGCCAATATTAAGTGAGATAAGTTGATTCTCCCCATAGCAAAAAGTGGTTTAGGAGTACCTGATTTGAGGGATTATTTAGAGCTACACAGTTAAGGCTTGTATACATAACACAAGCACAAAGTTTTTAGTCAAAATATAAAAGGATGATGATTTGGGTGGGGAGGGGTTGAGAAGTAAGGAGAGAGAATGATTTTGGATACAAGTCCTGAAGGATGGTAATAGCCATATAAAATGTTATACTCATAAAGTAGCAGAAAGTATTCTAAGAACTAAGACAAAATGGGAATGGCAGAAGGAAATTTTATCAGAAGGTTTGAATGCAAGTAGGGATAGAAAAAGTAGGTAAGAGGAGACTGGAATTTACAGACGAAAATGATCAAATTAATCAAGCTTTAGGCAGTATATAACTAGAGTGAGGGATGATAGAGGGGGATGAGACTAAGCAGAGGTTTGGACTGCTGTTTACAGACTTCCTTCCCTATCTGGGACTGATAACAGAATACAAGCAAAGAGAATGGGTCAGAGGATTGTTAAAGGAAAGACCAGCTCTGATAGTGTTTTACTTGAGTCTAAACAGAAGGTGCTGTTAAGGAATAATTAGTAGGGAATATAAAATATTGCATGATGACTGTAACTGTAAGAATTGGTCAGCTAGAAAAGATTCAGAAAAGAATATGGAAAGACAATATATAAAGGAACAATGAAAGGACATCTGTATACTCCCAAGTAAGCAACAAAGTTCAGAAGGATAAGGATTTTTGCTTGGAATTGTTTGCATGGATGTTTTATTCCCCAAACGGACTTCAAAAAACATTTTGCCACGTAGATGAGAACGAGAGTGGCGTAAATGTGGGCATGTTTTTTGGGAATGTAACAAGTTGACACATTTTAAAAATTCTCTGCAAAATGCTGTGAAGTAATTGAGGGAGAGGGAGAAATGATTGTAACTAAGGAAATGGTGCTTTTGTGCTGGGATATAAGGTCAGAATTGTCCCAATATAGTTATTAAGGTTAATGCTATTGTTTGCCAAAAAATTAGTTACTAGAAAATACAACTCAAAATCTAAACCAACTATAACTGAAGTGCTGAATAATGCCAAGGAGATAAAAGAAATGGAAGTGAGATCTTTAGAATAGGGAATGCACAAATTACATAGAAATAAATGAAATTTGTGGGAAAAGTACTTGCAGAATAGTGATTGGAGGAGGAGTGAAATTTAAGATAAGGCAGGAATTCTATTGGCATGAATGAAAATTATTAAAATGTATGCTGTATGAAAACAAAGAAAATGTTATGGTTCGTTTTCTGTTTACTCGTATATATATATATATACACACACACACACACATATATATATATATATATATATATATATATATATATATATATATATATAAATAAATACTGGTAGAGTCTGAAAAATGTCCATGTTGATCAGAATTCTACGTAGGTTAATCAATACTACCAAACACAAAAATGCAACGTTGTCGAAAAAGGACTTTCTATCAGTGCATCGTAGTAGTATGGACTCAGCAGTGCTCAATTTTAAGAAAGCACAATGTGCTGGTATTTCATATGCTGAAGCAACAGAATCACACAATCATAAAGGAAATAGTAAATAAATGTTTTTAATACTTTATGCTTACATTTACTGTACATAAAATGCTCTGTTTTAAATAATACTAGAAAATATGTGGGAGAACAAATCTCTTGTGTGGAACAGAAATATTTTTAAGAAATTTTTTTAAATAATATCCACTGTACAATCAGCAAAAGATAATGCTTCCTAAACTCCACAAAGGCTTTGGTTTATTTCATCTGTTAGTAGTGGTCACCATCTTGTGAGCAGCAGAAAATGCTTCACTGTGCTACCTACTTGCACTGTTAGACTGATCCAGTATGTGTATCATGAACTGAGAAAGTTGCCTGCTAATCATAAAATTGTGTAAGCACCTTTATTTTACAGTTAGTATAATTTCCCATTATGCTTGTCATGTTAATGTTGCAAGAGGTTTGACAAAAAAGATTATAGTGTGTTGTTTAATTTTTTTTTCCCATGGGTTACTTAGTTTTCTCTATAACCACACCCACAAAAAAGTGTCAGTAGGCAATGATATACATGAGTTGCAAACCATTATGGGTAAGCAAAATAACATAACCTCTTTAGTAGAGTTACTTCCTACTTACCTTGTGGTTTCACTGCTACATCATCTCATGCGTTCATTTCAATTTGTGGAGTACTACCTGCAAGAACTATGTGACAACATGTCCTGCTGCGAATTAAGAAACTACTACTGATACGTGTAGCATGGAAATACAGTAATCTGTATAGTAATTTAAATAGTGATGGCATTGTGGATTCAGTCTTTTCATGATGTCATGTCAGGGATTTTACAGCTATTTGAAAAGAAAATTCAAGGGGCTGTTCTTATCAATAAAATAAAATGCAAAAATAACACTTTTTATATTAAAAATGTATAATTTGATATTGTGCATGGTAAGGATGTTATATCAAACTCCAAAAGTTTGTTACTTACAGTTGCTTCAGAACATGACCACTATACTTTAAGTACTAATAAATAGGGAGTTAGAGGAAATTTAAGTGTTTGTGTTAACATTTTCCATTTGAAATTAATATAAGCTAAGTAACTGTAAAGTCTTAGGTTATGTTCCAGGTCACTAAGCATTGTCATTTGTGTAACTGAGCCATTTTCTTTTTTGGACTGTCATGCAGTATATCTAATCTTTATCATCTCTTTCAGATATGGATGACTTGAAATTCCTGTCCCTTACTAACAACAGTAACAGTTCTGCAATAAACAACTTAGCACATTGTGAAACAGCAGCTGTTGATCAGCCTTCTGCTTTCTTCCTAAGTTCAGAAACTATGTCGTCTTCAACCACTTCCATCCTTCAAAGGAAAGAAACCTCATTTGGCAGCTCAGAAAATATAACAATGACAGTGACTTCTAAAGTGACAACCTGCTTAAATAAAGACTCCAGCACAACAGACAATTTTGATGAATTTACAGACTTTAAAGATCACACACTGGGAACTGCAAAGCAAATTATGGATTCTGAATTTGGTAACTTTGCTGGCACTTTGCCAGATGTGGAGATATCTTTGTCAACACTGAATCAGAATGGAGTATTACCAAGTTTTGCCTCAAATGGAGTTCCTTCTGATTTGGAGAAAAAGGAGTTGACAGATGACTTTGGAGAATTCCAAAGAGAAAAACCCAAGATTAGTAAATTTGATTTTCTGGTGGCTAGTTCACAAGGCAAAATAAAGTCTAGCGAGGAGATGATAAAGAATGAGTTGGCAACATTTGATCTCTCTGTGCAAGGTTTGTACTTTCCAATTAGTTGCTCTGTTTTTTTACATAAATGTAAATTTCAGAAGTCAGATTTATTAAAGAGATGATTATATTTCTACCAGATATAGCTTATGAAATGTATGTTCTGTCAATTTCTTATAGGTATCTGGGTACATGTTTCCAGTTCTCATCATACCCAGTCATTAAAAGTTTAGATTACTGTATCTGAGTATACTGCAGAGCTGTTGCCAGAGAAGTAAAGTAACCAAGTAAATGCAGTAAGAGTCCATCACTGCTCATCACTGCTCTTCTGAGATTGAAAAAAAAAATAACAGTAAAAGCAAGTCTGCTGGTACTTAGATAGTATAGCAGACTTTGATAGTGGTGAGTGCAGGCTGGCAGTACGTTTTAAGAGTGGGTTAGAAATACAGAGGAGGAAGAGAAGAAGTTTGGGGATATATGCTGCTAGACTGGTTGAGTGAGTGTAAGTGCATATGTGTGCTCGTGCACGTGTGTATGGAAGTGCATGATAGAAGGTGGTAAGCAAAGCTAACTGATGCAGTAAAATGGAGAACAGCCAGTGTGTGATGGCCTATGAAGATTCTGCATATACATAAGTGCACGTTACCTGTTTTATGTTAGAAATATTTATGTCTTGACTTAGAGGTAAGAGTTTCCATTGTCTGAAATTCCTGCACTGGTGATTTGTAGTGCAGGAACTCCCGTGTCTATCCCCTGTCATTGGTGGGGGACAGGAAAACCTGAGTATTGAGGCCTTAGTTGATGAGGTGCATTGGCAGCTAGAACCAAAAACAGCAGAACTAGGAAGAAAAATTTTAAGGAGAAAAAAAAAACTAAGATGCTTTTATACTCTGAGTAAGACATTGAGCTTTGTCCTGTTTTATATATTGTGCTGCCACATTGTGTTTGTGGTAATCTGTCTGTTTTTTTGCTGTGCTGCGTGGATTTCAGAATGCCATATATATATATATATATATATATATATATATATATATATATATATATATATATATATATATGTTTATGCAAGTGGGACATATATCCAACCTCCATCTCTTTTTATCTGTTGTAAACAGAAGCATAAACAAGCAAATGTATCTGCATTTGCCTTACCACTAGACTCTACTTTTGTCTGAAGACAAGCAACCTGCACCTGTGAGCTGTTAATTATAATTGAGTGTTCTGGGCATTGTGTTCTGAATTGCCTTTTCTGTGGATCTACAAGATAGTGTCATTAACCTTTAAAATGGTATTGGCAAACAGTTTAGGGAAAATAATAAGTAAATTAAGAAATGAGGTTTGAAACTGTGGAAAGTGGATTGTTACAGAAGCAATATCCTCCCCAGCAACTAAATTTTTTTAATGCATTAATTATGAAAGTGCATAGTGTAGTCTGATTAAGGTTAGGCAGTGTATGTTTTCCTGAGGCTAAAAGTTAATGTTTACCAAAAGCATGCACATTGTTTTCTTATTTGGGAGGGGAGGGGACTAGAGAGAAGATAAGAACAGATAGTGATCTGTATTAAGTGAGAATATGAGCTCTAATATGCATTAGTATGGTTCATCTTAACTTTAGAATTGGTAATACCTGTGGGTGCAGCCATCAGTTTGGAGCAGTTATGTATTTATTTATTTTTCATTTGATTGCCAGCAATCCAAATAACTCTCCTGGACAGCTGAAGGACTTACCAAGAAAGTCTGGCTGGGTAGGTGTCTGTTTTCAGCAGAGGCCTGGAGAGGAAAGCTCCACGGTATTATAAACACATTTTAAGAACAACATTAATACAATCTTCAAAAATAATACAAAAACATCTACAGTTTAAGTAATTATACCAAATTAGATATAATGTGAGAACATTGGTTAAAAATAGCTAGAACTTATATGATATTGATTTAATATTTAGAGAAATGTTAGCCAGTTTAGAGAAATTAAAGGTAAATTAGTATAATACAAACAGGAATTGTAATATGAAGTGAAAGAAAAACAGGGTTATGCCATATTTAGATAGTCAGGGAAGAAAAATTGATTGAAGTTAGGAAGTGAGTAAAGAAGGGAGAGTGAGGAGGTATAAGGTATGAACAGGTACTTGTTCATATTTCGGGATATAGTTTATCATGGAGTTGCACAAGAACAGAGAGAGTTTAACTGGAAAGTCTTTCAGAATGGTTTCAAAGGACTGGAAGGGGGCTACTTAACCTGATGGATATAGATAAGAAGTTCCATACCTTAGCAACATGGTTTGAGTACAGACCATGCCCAGAAGATTTGATAGGTTTGTGGACAGAGAGACGTTTTTGGTGATTAGATCATAATGACAGAGTGGGAAGATAGTTGTGTAGAATGGCATTTAGTGCTGGACAAGCAGGTAGATGCTGAATAATTTTATAGGTAGTAAGACGGGTATATGTTAGTTGATGGGGTAGTCCTAACCAGTTTAAGCTTTTTAACGCTATATAGTGGTGGGATCTGAAAAGGGTATTTGCTGCTAATATTAACCACTTTTGTTATAGGATTGTTCAGGTATTACTTTTTGTGATGCATGAAGGTTAGTAAGGATGGGAATGCCATAAAGTAGTGAGGAGAATAGGTAAGTCTTGACACAGAAGCCTAGCTGGTTCAACCGGGTCTATATTAGAACATTGAATATTTAACAGTTCGAATCACTAAAGGTCGACCTTTAGCGATCGAACCGTTAAAACATCGAATGTTCAGAAAAAAAAAAAAAACAACAAAAAAAAAAAACTAAACTGTGTAGGCAGGGGGGCAAGCCCCCTGCACCCCCCACACCCCGCCGCTACTTAAATATACCAACTCTGAGACCGCACTACAGTGAAGTAAATAGCAATCTCCTCTTACAGAGATTTCCGTTTACTTGTTCGATGTTCTGCAGTTTCGCTATTTTTGTGTCGACTATGTCAGATTCGACATTGTCGGCTTTCGAGAATTTAATATAGACCCGGTTCAACCAGTGCTCTGAACTGGTACAGTGAGCCAGTGCCCCACCCCCTCAGCTGTTCAAGTGAAGAGACCCCCCCCCCAAAAAAAAAAAACACTTCAGTGTAATAAGCTGATCAATACACTGTAAATGATTAGCTTATTACACTTAGATCTAGGCTTCTTTCAACATATTTTATTTAAAAAAGTCTTCTTTTAAACTGTAACAACTATTTGCTACAAATGTAACAAGCAGTTGCTACAGTTTATACCCTGTCTGCGTGGAGCATTACAGCTAAAAAAAAATTACTTTTAAAATGTAGCAAACTGCTTGCTACAGTTTAGACCACACAGCACTATATAGTGCTTAGGTTTGACCGCAAATGCAGTACTGGCTTTTAAAGGCAGTATTGCATTAAAGAGAGATTGGGATTGGATGATTACATCCCCCATCACTTTACACCTGGGGCATTTGCCCCTCTCACCCCACACTAACTACGATACAGCCTTGGCAAGTGTAGATTTTCAACAAACACACTGCCTTACTGGCATATGGGTAGCAGTGGCATGCTGTCCTCCTCCTTGCGGACTCGTAATGGTCAGAGTCCTTCCCACTGCCTGTCTGTGGGTTTGATGGACCAATCACCTGACAGTACAGGGGGTGCCTTATAAACCCACAGACAGGACCTTTTCAGTTTTTTTAGTGCCATAGTAAGACAAGGATCTCTCTAGCTACTCAGCTTGAATAATGTATTCTGCTACTTTGATTGCCTTTTTCTGATAAGAAATTTTGTATATGCTTTTTTTTTTACTTTGACGAGCACAGTAAGGTCTAACCTGTTTATTAATAGCTTCATTTGGATATTTTGACTGGAAAACTTGCTGATATTGCTGTTTTTTCTTTGGGATTATGATCATTTGAGGTGATTGAGCAGGATTACAGCATTTTAAAATATTTTTTATTTAAAGTTTTATTTTGGTGTCATTTTGTGTGGTAAACATTTATGATGGGTATTTTTCTTCAGTTTATGATTTATTTCTTGTCTTATACCCACACCTCTCAACTGTCCCTGATTTTCAGGGATGTCTCTGATTTTTGACTAAAATTTTAGCTCTGTCCCTTTTAATCTCACCTAAAAGTGATGACATCTGAAGAAAAAGTGGTGAATTACACTTAATGGAAAACTCCACATTAGAACTAAAAAAAAATTTTTTTTCACTCTGGCTTTGTTTTCTGAGCTATTTTAACTTGTCAAAGTCATTCTGGCTGCTGCTTGTAGAATTTTAATATGTTTTCTGCAAAATGGCTCCCAGTGTGTCTTGGCATATTAACATGATGCTGTTTTTCTTCAAGCCTTTCTCTATCCCATAACCCATTTCACGTCTGCTTTACATGAGTTATGCCAGACGTAAGGAAGTAGTAGTGTATTCCCATACCATGGTCATATAATGGGATTAGTTTCAGTCACTGTCATCTTATATACCTTCTGTAACAGGACTACTACTTTTATTACTTGAATGGCCTCATTTCCTGCTCCTGCACTATACCAGGATGACCTTTCAGTACTTACACTCCCTAAACCTTCTAATCCTCACTATACCCTTCCACTCCTAATTCACTGACTGCTTTCTTTTCTCTGTATTCTGTTTCCTTCTTCCTCTTACATTAGTCCAGGTATTACTACTATATTCAAGTCTGAAGTACTCCCAAATGGACTGTGGTTCTCCTGTTTGATTCTTGGCTGGAGTGCCTTCTGTGTGGAGTCTGCATGTCCTCCCCGTGGTTGAGTGGCCTCCGAAAGACATGCCTGAATGGGCATGCCTTTGCTTAAGGTTGGGCATCAGGCTGGCAAATTGGCACCATAAAAACTGACTGCCAATCATTAGCGGACCGGAGTTCCACTGTGGCAACCCCTAACCGAGAAAAGCCGAAAAGACAAACTACAACAAGTGATACATGCTTTTATTAGGATAGTAACAATGTTATATTTTACTGTAAACATACTCTGCTGATCGTATAGTACTGACTTTTCATGTTGACGTGCTGTATTTTTGTACGATGTAATTTTTCTTAATACTGCATACAAATTTTCTTTATTCCCTGAACATTACTTATTTCTCTATTGTTAGGTAATAACTATTGCTGTAAGTGTTCTTAGATGTACTGTAATGGAGCCTTTCTCTCCAGGCCTCCACTAAAAGCTGGGTTCTTGCCCAGTTGGACTTTAATGGTAAACAAATATAAAATAAATAAATAAATAAAAATTTATGTGCGGCTCAGAGCTTGTTTTACAGTATACTAAAGAGTTATACAGCTGCAACCAAAAAGTAGCTAAATTACAGGCCTTTATTCAAAGCATCTTTTTTGTAGTCCAAGATAAATTGACAGTCCCCTCCCCCCACATTTTGGTAAATGTGTTGCTACTTTACAAGAATAAATATTTTCTGACTTTTCTTTAAATGTCACAGAGTTCTACTTTGATAAAATGTCACAGAGTTCTACTTTGATACTACATTTAAGTCATCTTAAAATGTGTAGTAGTATAAACAAACATTTACAGTTTAAGGCTTAGCATTGCAATGCTGTCATGCTGCTTATGTAAATATGTGAAAAGACATGACAAAGACTTTGAACCATTGACTGATCTAATTGCTTTGTTTTACTGTGAAAAGCATGGTTACATTGGAAGCAGCCTCGAACCAGTGTAAGTTCTCTTCCTCAGTGCAATAAAGACAGTTTCACACCTCTGTCATTTTTACAGTAAAACATCAGCAGGACTACCCATATAAGATTGTCAGCAGTACCTGACTACAACTTTCTGTGTGTCTGTGGTGTGTCATGCAGTTGTAGACAAATTCCTCTGCAAATTATATGAGAAGTTAATAAGCTTTACAAACAGTGGGTGGTCTCTCCTTTCCTTTGATTTCAAGGCAAGGAAATGTAAGTTTTATAAAGTGCAAGTGGGTTTCTGGTACCTACATAATACTGGAATCATATTGTAGGGAGAAAAGCAACCTAAGAGTTGAGTGAAACTGTAGCAGGAGGTGGTGTTTTCTTTTAATAAATAATGGCAATAATTACTGACTTTTTCACTTCAGAAAGAGTATATTAATACACATTTTTTTTTTATTCTGTCAGTGTCTCCAGTTAATAGTACTAATATTTTAAAAGTGTTCTTGATTATTTCTGGATTTTGTCCCTGATTGGTTGAGAGCTATGATAATACCACTTTATGCTGTATCCAGTCATTAGATTGAAGCTAGTTTTTTTTTTTTTAATACATGTATTTTGTGCTTGGGACTGTGTTACTGAACAGTCATTTTATTCAGTACAGTGTTCAGAATAGTAACTCCTGCAGAAATAGATCTTATATTGCTAATTAGATGGAGAATAGTAACATGTATACATTTTTAACTGGCTGGCTGGCTGTGCAGCCGTTATTTGGTATTGCTTTGGCTTGGTTTTTGTCCCCTGACTTGATGGACTCCGATATTGTTCCCTGCCCACCATGTACCCATAGGGTTACCACCTTTTCAAATGCCCAAAGTGGGACATTTTTTTTGCAGAAACATGAGATTTTGCAGTACAAAACATACCCATGGCCAGAGCAAAGGACAAAACTTCACTTTTTTGCCAAAATAAAAGCTTTTTCTTGTAGCATTTGAGTTGCTTATTTTGCTTCATATATTAGGTATTTCAGATAGAAAATAAATGTTTTATGCAGCTATTAAAGAAAACATAGAAAATATTTTTTGTATTAAAACCTCAGGACATTTGCCATTTTTAATTTTTTTCACAAGACACAGCTGCTCAAAGAGGGACAGGTGGTAACCCTATCTACCCATTGTGCACGTAAGAAACATTAAAGTAAATCTAGATGTATGCCTTAGCCTTAGGTTATTGTGTCTTTCACTTTCTTTTACCTCCAGGTCCCCTAATATATTGGTAGTATCATGACTATGCATGACATGAGGGTCGGACACATCCTCTGGAGCTGTACCATTGCCTGGCTCAGGTACAGGAGAACCAAACTCTGTAGGTGCAGGGGAAGTACAAAATCTGTTGCCAGTGTTGATATGCCCCCCCACACACACACTACAGCAGTGCATGCAAAAAGGAGACAGACGTCCGTCCAAGTTACAGGGCAACAGTCTCCAACAGTGTTTTTTTTTTTTTTCTCAGCAGGTGGCTATGGCTAGAGACATTATTTAGGATGTTGATTATGGATTGCAAACACAAGTTATGAATAATGCAGGCATTCTTACCCCCATTCTCCATCCCAGAATCCCAATTTTGAAGGGGATCTAGAGTCTTAGGTTTTGAAAGTATCAGAGCCTGACCAGTCGGTTTCTTCTGAAGTTGTACAGGCTCAGAAACCAAAACAACTGTTTCCTTTTTCCCAAATACTGGCAAGAGTTAGGGATGTATTCAGTTGGGAGTAATCATAGGCTGCCCCAGAGATCAACAGGGTGTATGATATGTGGGAGGATGAAGCCCCAGACATGGCGATCTTCCTGCGATGTGCCCAGCATTGGAGGATGTTTTAGGAAAGCCTGCAGTTCTCTCCTGCTGAATGAACCTCTGCCTAAAAAAGTGTTAAATTCAGGGTGTCCTCAGCCATGCCTAGCCTTCAAGCCCCCTTGTCTGTGGACTCTGCTTCTGTGTCCCCTGCGATCTCATCAATTAAAAGACAGTTTTTTTCAAGCCCAGTCCCTCAAGGTAAACTAGGCAAATGGCTAAAATCTCAGGGAAAGAAGCTGGTGCAGTCCAACATGGTAGCTTTCAAAGTGTTTACCTAAGTTTTATGTGGTAGGTTGTGTTGAGGCGTATGTATTATTTAAAAGAGTTCACTCCATGGTTACCTGCTGAGCAGAAATACTGTATGGAAGAAAGATTGTTTCCAATGTTTTTTTCAAGTATATAAAGAGTACCTATGAGAGGGCCAATACTGTGTCTAGAAATGCAGCGACTTTGTGGTAAGGAGGTATGCTTGTTTGCACAACCAAAACTTTTATGATGAGTTAGAAATGAGATTATGAATGCTGCACTTGATTCAGATTGTGCGCTTGGTTTAGCAGATAATCAGATCGTAAAACACTGGGATGACAGGGGTAATGTGATGCAAGGAGCATCTAAAATGTTCCATATCCCCACGTTTCCCCATTAAGCAGGATAAGTTTATTTTAGGCATTGCTACATTCCTTGTAAATAACTTAATGCTCACCAAATTTCTCAAACGTATTGTTACTGGATTCTCAAAATACTGTACTTTTGCCTTATATTTGTATTGTATATTTATCTCTGTTTTTGTACTGTTAAGTATCTTACAAGTTGATTTGTTAGGTTTTTCTTATTTTTTAATTACTTTCCTGGAGCTTTTCTCCTTGGGTCTCTGCTGAAAAAGGGCTCTCTGGGCCCAGTTGGACTAACCCGGTTAACAAATGTAAAAATAAATAAAATAAATAAATAAAAATTAAGTCTGTAGTGGCCCTTCAAACAGAAATCTCAGCTGATCAAATAAGGCACCAAAAGGAAATGGCATGATGAGAACTCCACCAAACCTAACAAGTAGGGTTAGTTTCCCAAAAAGGATAACCCTCCTTCCACCCTTTGACTATGCATCTGCTCAGCTCCTGTCCCTAAAAAAGAGCTGTTGTGGAGACTGATGTTGGACATATCCTTCTGAATATGTTAATCAAGGAAATGGCAATGGAATTCTGAGGCAATGTTACAATTGCCTCATGTACACAGACAAACCCCCTCCTCCTCCCACATAACACTAACACTTGCGAGAGATGCAGCTATTTAGCCAAACTGGAGGCTGAGCTCTCTCAGCTCAGGACTGGCAAGACCAGGCAGGATGAGAAGGCAACTACACACACCACAATACAAGTCTCACATAACTCAACCACACCACTGAATCAAACACATAAACACACTAAGACATACTCGGAGGCTCTGAGTAAAAATTTACCTAAACAGCAAAGGCCTCCAAAGCAGACAACACATAAAAAACAAAATCAGTGTGCAAAGCAGTCACTGCCCTTAAGGCCAAATACAACACCAAACATACTTGTCATAGGTGACTCCATAGTCAGACACACTGACGTCCCACTCACCAGGCTGAACAAGGAGAAGGTCACGGTAAGCTGCCTATCAGGCGCTAGAATCCGCCACATAACACAAGCACTCAGGTCACTCCACGGCAAGTACAAGTATGACACAGTCATTGTCCATGCTGGTGTGAACGACCTGAGACGTACCTCCCTGGACTACATGAAAAGAGACATAGAGGAGCTCTCTGATTATGTAGCCCAGGCAAATATGACCCTGACCCTGAGCAGTATCCTTCCTTCACCACGAATGATGCCACAATATAGTGACAAGATGATCAGCTTTAACAATTGGCTTAATTTCTGGTGTCATTCAAAGGGGATCCAGTGTCTGTCTGCTTGGGATGACATGCTTGACAAGCCACGCTGCTTCGCAAGGGACGGCTTGCACCTGTCACCCCTGGGATTCCGGATATTGGCTAAGGCTATTGCCACCCCCATAGTGCCTTTTTTAGGCAAGGCTCAAATTCTAAACCTACCACCCTAGAAAACAAAAACGGGAAGAAACTAAGGGTAATGATGCTCAATGCCAGAAGTCTAAATCTCAAAATGCACGCACTCGAGGCCCTTCTCAGTATGGAGAACATCGATGTCTGTGCTGTAACTGAAACCTGGTTCAAGGCTCCTGAGAGCACCCCGGCACTATCAGGTTTTACCTCATATCATGCGTTCCGGCCCCAAAACCCGGACCATACCATAAAAAGGAGGGGGTGTATCCATATTCATCAAGGATACCCACACCTCCAGGTTGGTGGCTACGCACGAAGCATCGGAAACCATCCAGGTGCAATTAACCATAGGCAAAACTGCTCTACAATTTGTAGCATGCTACAGGCCACCCTCTCAAACTCAGGAAACCCACACAGCCTTCCTGAAGACACTGGAGGGTATAAATGTATCACCAAACACCATCATATTGGGTGACTTCAACTACCCGAATATGGACTGGGAACATTACTCAAGCCCCAACTTTCTAGCCCAAAGGTTCCTGGAGTTCATAAATTCAAATGCCATGGAACAACTAGTCACCGTCCCCACAAGAGGAGAAAATATACTAGATCTCATCATCACAAACATGGGGACAAAATGCTCCACACCGGAAGTATATCCCTCTTTGGTGAGATCAGATCATAAACTAACCTCACTAGACATCCACATCCCGCCCCCACCCCAAACAAAAAAGACCACAGTGAAGAACTTCTCTAAAGCAAACTTCACACTACTCAAGACAGGTGTGGTATCCTTCAAAGCCCCCGAGCCAATGGAAACCACAGCCCAAGCTGCGGAAGCCCTTACAAATGCCTTCTATGAACACCTTCAGGACTGCATGGATCAGGCAATCCCAAATAAATCTGAAACACACAGTCGCTGCTGCCCAAAGGTCTTCTCCAGAAACAAATAAAGTGAAATTGCAGAAACAAACTGGAAGTCGACCACCACAATAAATGGATAAAAGTATTTAATGTGAACAGATAAGCGCTTTCACGTGTACCAAGACACGCTTCTTCAGATCCTTACAACAGGCATCTTTAAAGTTCAAATATATATACACATTTCTAAAGCAATCAATTAACTTAATTAATCTAACTCTAAGCATGTGATTAAAATCATTCAATTAAGCAAGCCAAGCAATGGCAGATACTGTTACTCTTGTTACAAAGTAGGCAAAGTAAACAGTTCCAGAGTGAAGAAGATTGAGCAGTTGCATAATGAACAAATTTTCTTAGTTAAAACAGCTGCAGCTGATCAAAAAACCATGTATCCTAAAAAATTTTATTCAAGCAGTCCTAATGACTGTAATAAATATCCATTCTAAAAAGCTCTATATTAAATATGTCATATAAACTAGGTATGCAAAACCACTGAAATAGAATGCAAACTACAACATCAACTTTTGTCAGGCAGGGGCATAGGATAGCTGCACTTTACTTTAAAACTCCTTGTCTAATGAATGAACTGAAAAACATAACTTATATATAAGTCTAAAATTTATGTACACATAAACAAGAATATAAATATAACAATATGAAATATCCAAACATAAAAATATATATGTGTGAAAATGTATACATATTGATAAAGTCATATATATGGCTTGTTTAATGATGAGCAACTGTGACAAATGAACAACAGTGAACGTGAATAAAACTGAATGTGATCAAGTATCTGGAGATGAATAGATTTCATGTAATGAATAAATCTCAGGGACAAAGGCAAGTTTCAAAAAGATTAAAACATTCAAACGTTAAAATGAGAACCATAAAATGATACTTAGTATCTATAAAATACATCGCCATATACTTTCTAAGTGTGTGTGTAAAGAAAGACAATCTGACAAAGTGTGCCAGGCTAAAAACATCATGAACAGGATATGCAGAACAAATTAACCTCTCTTGTGGTAACATTGTATGTATATCAGGAGGAATGCTGAACCAAGTCTGTATAATAAAATATGTAATATAATGTAATGAAAAGGTGTAATCAAATACAATATAATGAATATATCTGTATACACAACCATAAAATCAGGCATGGTTAAGAAAATTATTTTGCACTACGTCCTAGACATCCACATCCCGCCCCCACCCCAAACAAAAAAGACCACAGTGAAGAACTTCTCTAAAGCAAACTTCACACTACTCAAGACAGGTGTGGTATCCTTCAAAGCCCCCGAGCCAATGGAAACCACAGCCCAAGCTGCGGAAGCCCTTACAAATGCCTTCTATGAACACCTTCAGGACTGCATGGATCAGGCAATCCCAAATAAAACCAAGACTCTTTCCACCAAGGGCAAACGTCCAGTCTGGTGGACCCCAGCCATAAACAAACTTTACAATAAGAGGAGAAAGCTATTACATGATAGAGCAAAATCCCAAAAAGGGAAGGCATCTTTGATCAGTACTAGCAAGAAACTACGATCCCTCATAAAATCATCCATAGCCAACTTTGCGAACAATATTGCCATAGATTCAAAAGACAATCATAAGGCCTTCTTCAGCTATGTCAGAAACCTGGGTGGAAACTCCCAGATATGCTCAGAATTAGTCCAAAATGATACAAAAATCACTGAACCCACAGACATTGCCAACATACTGGCAGACAGGTTCAGCGCAAACTTCACCCCCCCCCCCCAAAAGGAGAGATAACTATCCCAACAGAGTGTAGCCTCCCAGACATCTCAAATGCACAGGTGAAAGCTGCTCTCTCTAAAGCTAAAAACACAGCATCAGTGGGACCGGATGGTGTCCCTGGCTGTATGCTACATGAACTCAACGAAGAACTAAACCCGCAAATAAGGCAGCTGTTTAATCTTAGCCTTACCACAGGATATGTGCCCAAGGAGTGGCGTACGGCAACTGTGGTCACACTCCACAAAGGCGGTGCCTCTACGGACCCTGATAATTACCGCCCCATAAGCTTAACAAGTCTGGTCTGCAAAGCTATAGAGAGGATCATAATGGAACTCATAAACAAGGACATAGGGGACTTGCAGACCTTAGACCCAACCCAGTTTGGCTTTGTCAAGGGCAGATCTTGCCTTTTGAACTTGGTCGACTTCTTCGAAACAGTTACCAAGGCCATTGAGCAGGAAAAGGCAGTCCATACAGCCTACCTTGACCTTGCAAAAGCTTTCGACACAATACCCCACTCGGGTATCATAGAGAAACTTACCAGCTTAAATGTAAACCCATATGTCACAAGATGGGTTGCAAACTGGCTAAAGGACAGAACCCACAGGGTTAGAGTTGCTGGAGCCATGTCAGACTCCAAGCCGGTTACAAGTGGTGTCCCACAGGGCTCAGTCCTTGGCCCCCTATTGTTCGGCATCTACTTCTCAGAAGTACAGGCAAACATAGGAGAACTATGGCTGACAAAGTTTGCGGATGACTGCAAACTGGGTGCCATAGTGGATAGTACATCGGACACAGACATCCTTCAGAGGGGTCTCACGGAAACTGATAGCTGGTGCCAGAGCCATGGCCTGAAGTTAAACGCAAAAAAGTGTATAGTCATACCCTTCGGGAAAAACAAGGTAACCCCAAGCTACCATATAGGTGGAAACCCACTAAGCACCGAAGAGGTTATCAGGGACCTGGGTACCCAGGTTGACAGTGGCCTCTCGTTTGACACTCACGTTGCTAAAGTGGTTCGAAAGACCTTCTACATTGCCCATCTGATCATGAAGGGATTCACATCCAGATCAAGTGAGGTCATTGTTCCCCTGTACTCTTCACTTATCAGACCAATGATCGAGTACAATGCCCCATTCGGGATGTATCTCACCCGACACCTGCAGCAATTGGAGAGACCCCAAAAGTTCCTCACCAAAAGGATGAAGGGACTCCAAAACCTGTCATATACTGCCAGACTGAAGAAACTCCAACTCTATTCAGTTGCATACCGTCTGCTCAGAGGTGACCTGTGCCTGACATACAAGGCCATGACCAACCCAGAATTAATGGACATGCTCCACCTCAAAAAATCCAAATCCACCAGAACTACTAGAGCAAGTGACTTAAACCTTAGCACGGATATAAATAGGACGTGCTGGAGGGATAGATTTATCACCCAGAGACTCCCCATGCTGTGGAATAAAATCCCGGTCCATGTGAGGCAGAGCACCTCGCTGGCTCTGTTCAAGAGAAATCTTGACTGGTGGATGGGAGATCGTAGGTTTACCCCGGGAATCATCTCTGTGTCACTGCTGGACAGAGGCACAACAAACTAATGGGCACATTATTTCTAACATAAGGGGTGGCGTAAGCCACATAACTTTGGGCTAGGCTTATAAATGCCTTAGGGCAGATAGCCTAGTATAAACCTATGAACCTATGAAACCTATAAGGTACCCAAGTTAAAGATGCTCATGCTGCCTCTTCTTTTGGACCACTGCTTCATGGTGACCCTGGACTTGAAGAACATGTATCATCATATTCCCTTTGCTCATTGTGTCAGAAGATGTCTGACATTTGTTGTATCTGGTTTGCATTATCAGTTCTCTGCATTGCCCTTTGGGCTATCCACTGCACCTCAAGTGTTTACCAAATACCTCCTGGCAGTCTCATCTTTCCTTACTTGGACAACTTGTTGTTCTGTGCAAAGTCTGCATCCAGGTGTTTGGAATTGCTAGAAAAGGTCTCAACATTACTGTCCCAGCTAGGATTCAGTTTGAACATTCAAATGTCATGGCTGACACCCTCGCAAAGACTTGTCTTCCTGAGATGCTTAAATGGCACGGACAAAGGAATGGCCTTTCTCCCTGGAGGCAAGGTCCTGTCCTACCAGACAGTATTTCAGAAGTTCTGCAGGAGGAACGTTTTCTTAACAGGAGATTTTCCAAAAATGCAATGACTGATGACAACCATGATTCTCATGATGCCACTGGTCCATCTCCACATGAGGAAAATTCAGTGGTGTGTACAAAATTGTTGGCCCCAACACCTATATTCCCTTGAATTAAAGTTGCCACTGTTGCCCTTTATTAGACAAGAGTTACAGTGGTGGAGTGGTTGAGTATCAGTCTGGCATTTCCCTTCTTCCCACCTGTTCCAGCACAGTCTGTTCAGATAGATTTGACAGCCTTCAGTTGTGAAGCTGTGTTAATAGGAGTGTAAATATAGGCCAATTCCTGACCCAAGGATGTATAGAAGCACATCATTATCAAGGATGTGTTGCCAGTGATCTATGCCTTAAAAGTCCTTCACCACCTATGGACTCTGGGTCGTCCTCTTGTGGTTATTGACAACACCACAGTGATGTGGTACCTCACAAACAAGGGGGTGCAAGTTCATACTCTGAGCTGGTTGTCAGTGATGGCCTGGGAGCTGGCTTACAGCATTCTCTGACTCTACAGATATCATACATCCCATCAGAACAATGTGGCAAACAGACTGACCAGATCCTAGGTAGACCTGCATAAGTGGCAGCTCAAGGCATTAGTGTTTCAGGAGCCAGTACTGATGTGGGGAATCCCTCAAACAGGTCTTTTCACCTCCGTTCAAAACAGACAACTGGAGAAATTCTGTCACAGACATCCTTACAGCCATTCTTGGAGGACAGATGCATTCTCATTCTCTTGATGGGGATGTGTTTCCAGTCTTTCCACTGATTCACAAGGTACATCTTAAAAGTCAGAAATAAATGCCAAAGATCATTGTGGTACCCCCTACCAGCACAGGTAATTTGGTGTGCTCCCTTTTAATGGTATTGGTCAAGGGCAATTATCACAGACTTCCTCACACTCTAGATTTGCTCACAGAGTCTCGGGGTGACTGGAGCACCCCAGTTTGGAGCAACTGCAACTGACTGCCTGGATGATTTAGTCTTGACTCTGTTTAGGTACTTGTTTCTTGAGGATGTTCAACAGGTGTTAAAGAAGACCAGAAAACCTGCTACTAGAAAATGTTGTGTTTACAAATGGGTGAGGTTTTTCCAAGTGGTGCCTAAATGGGAATAGAGGGTACCTTGGGGTTAGCATCCCTTTGGTCTTAAAATGTTTGTCTGAGCTACTTCAGAATAACTTGTCATTTGCACCCAGTAAGGGATCTTTAGTGGCCATCTCTGCCACTGGATCCCCTTCTTTCTTCCCTTTTGGCAAAACAGTTCATGAAAGAAATATTGCATATGAGACCCCCTCACAAGCCATTTCCCACTTTGTGGGATCTGAACTACTTTCTAGGAAAAATTGACCTTACCACCTTTTGAACCAGCCACTTGGGCTGATCTGAAGTTCTTAATGTGGAAAACTGTTTTGCTTACTTCGCTGACATCTGCAAGGCAAGTCTGTGAGCTGCATACTGCCATGGTCGGATTTTCTGCAGGGATTAGGGTGGTATTATACCCTAACTCCTCCTTCACATCGAAAGTGGCCTCAGAATTTACTCGTTATCAGGCTGTCAACCTCACTGTCTTCTTCCCGGAACCTAAGAATTAGAGAGAGAGGATATTTCATACCTTGGGTGTGTACTGGCAGCTCCGGTACTACCCTTACAGAACAAAACCCTTCAGAAAGGCTGAAAGGGTTTATTTCCTACACAGGGGCAAAGAAGGGTCAGCATGTGTCTAAGCAAACCATTGCTCATTGATTGTCCTCTGGTATTGTTTTTTTTTTGTTATACCCACTATAGCAAAGGAAATCCAGGCAAGATAAAGGCGCATTTCACAAGGACCATTTTGTCTTCAGTGGCATATTGGAAAGGTGTGGATTCTAGAAGTATTCTACAGGCAGCAACTTGGTCCTCTGTCCATACCTTTACAAAGAGCTACAAGCTGGATGCCTTTTCCAGAGCAGGCTTCCCTTGGACCATTTTACAGAGGTTTCTGGTCCCTTATCCTTCCTCCACCCAGGTTGGGTGAGCTTTGGGAATCTACCATATGCCATTAAGACAGTGTGTTTGCTGAACATTGTATAGTTCCATAAGTCCAACTTACCTTTCCTAGTAGATGTCCATAGAACACACTTCCTTACTGGCAGTATCCACCCATCTCCCTGTTTGAATATAGATAGTTTGGTGTTTGGGTTGCCACTGAGTTCTGCTCTCCACTGCATTTTTTGGTGTGCATGTGTATGTGGTTTGTTTTTGTTGGTTTTGGAACAGCAGGTGTTTGCAAAGCTTGCGCTTCTGTCTTCTCTTCCTTCTGGATCTTAGAAAACTGAGAGAGTCCTGTCTGTCAGTTTGTAAGGTGGTTTCAGTACTGCCAGGTAATTGGTCCATCACATCCACAGAGAGGCAATGGGAGGGACTGTGAGCTTTAGAAGTCTGCTAGAGAGAGGGTAGCAGTAAGACAGTGTATTCTGCAAGCATCTGTTACATGTAAGTAGGTCTTGTACATTGTTGAGAAGGTTTTTGGCTTTATAAAGTATATGTAGTTTTCGGTGAGCTTTTTTAATACAGTTTTGTATATACAGTTCGAATTTAAAATTATGATCCACTATCATCCCTAATAATTTGCTATGAGAAGTGACTTCAGTGGTTGTATTATTAAGAGAGAAGATTTTAAATTTTGTTTTTTTTTTATGCGAGAGGTAATTGAGGAAAAAAAGAAGTAACTTGGTTTTGGGGGGTGAACTTGAGTCTAGAGTTAGAAAACCATGTTTCAGTGGCTGTTAAAGCTTCATGAGTAATTTTTTGGAGATGTGCCAGGTTGTCTGATGTGTATATGAGTGTATAACTCCTCTATATCTCATGTATATCTGTGCATTGCTTTAGTGAGGCCTGTTGTGCGGATGTGGGGATGGTGTTGGTATGAATGTTAAATAGGAGGGAGCTGAGGATAGATTCTTGTAGCACACTGGTGGTGACTAGTAGGTATGGAGTGAAGGTGGCATGCCATTTAATTGACTAATAACTACTGGGCAGTTAGCTTTTGAAACACAGATGGGTGAGCTGAAATAGACTTAGTGAGGACATTTAAAGTAGAAGTTGGCTGTGACAAACTGTTTTGAAGGCTTTAGAGAAGTGTAGAAGTAAGGAGGAGACTAGTTTGCTTTGTTGACAGCATCTGTAAAGGTTAGAAGTGCAGTGTTATTACTTTGGGAGGAACAGAAGCCATACTGTGTAGGGGATAGGAGGTCTTCCTGCAAGAGACAGTTCAGTACTTGTTTTTGAATATATTTTTCAAGTGGTTTGCGGAGGGTGGATAAAATTACTGTAGGTCTAAAGTTAGTGGTGTCTGTTGAATTTTCTCCTTTGTTTAGAGGGATACAGTCTCTGTCTAGAATTTAAGATTTTCTTTCTGGTATGTATACATAGCTCCAGGTGTTTACTGTGAGTTAAAAGGGGATGGGGTATTTGAAAATTTATTTGATATTTTGTTTCTTGAATGTTTTTATTGAAGTGAAGTGTCTTGCAGTATGACATGGGTCCAGTTGCAGATGAGAATAAGTGCTTTCATACAAGATCAGCCTACCAACCACTAGTGTATGCTCGTAAGCTGCAAAATAGAAGCATATATTCAGTAGAACTGTCATATATAATATGTATAATGGCTCTTTATTAGAATGGCTGCTTTGTCACTTTAGCATGGAATATAAATGGCTTTATGTTATAGATAAAATCAGAGAGTATTAAATTGTATTAAGAAACAAACTGAAGGATTGAATGGCATAACTGTAGGAGACGCATTTGAATGGAAATGAAAGGATTTCAGGGTAGGCATTCAATAGAGTATCGGGGACAAAGGAAAAAGGTAACAGCAATTCTAGTTGTGAGAGGGGCCCCAATAGTGGTAGAAGAAGAAAAAAAGAACAGTAATGGCAAATTGTTGGTAGCAAAAGGGTTATTGACAGATGGGGAGGATTATGGTAGCAAGTTTTTGTATTCCACCTAAAACTGCTGTCATGGAGCATAGGAAAATTTTGGGAAAAATAAATTTTCTGCAGGGAGAATAATTTATGGGTTGGGACAGAGGGTAAATTTCTAAAGAAATGTGAGGATATGTGGTGTGGATGACATTATCGGTAGCAGGAACTCAGAATTTACATCTTATTCCCCAAGGTACAGTAAGTGGAGTAGATTGCTTAAAAGTTATATTTCATAGGAACATGTATATTTCATTGAAAACTTTGAGACCTTTCGAGTAGTTTATCGGGTCATGCACCAATAAAACCTACAGTAAAGATGCAAAGTGACAATCTAAAAATGAGACATTGGCACTTTCCTATTTAATTGTTAAATATAGAGGAATTTAAGGTATATAGGTAGTAAGTATAACTCCATTATTATTAGCAGGGTTGAAATTGCTTCAGAAGGCATTGCTAGTGAGTGGGATAAAATAAAAAGGGAATCAAAAGCATGATAAAAATATTAGTGAATGAGATATGTGAAGGAGGTCAATGAAATTATTTTGAGGAATTGACAAATATTAAAATATTGCAGAACAAGGTGAATCCCATAAAACTAAAAGGAGGAGCAAGTACAGAATTTCAAAGGAAAAATAACGGAGTACTTGGACAATATGCATAAGTTACGAAAGGTTGCTATCAAATATTTTTGGTAGCATTTCCAGAGTGCAAAACCTTTGATTTAAGCAACAGAAAGAATGATTTGTAGCAACACTTAAGGAGCTTATATAGGCCCATTTAAGTTTTAAACTAATGGTAACATTTTTGTATATATTAGTTAAGAGAGTGGAAATGATGTCACCAAATATTTATCAGTGTGGTTTTGTAGAGGGAAGGCATACATTTGATAATATTAATATAGTAATAATAATCTAGATGAAATAAGAACTTAAGAAAACACTACTGTTGTTGGTGAGTCTTGATGCAGAGAATTCATTCAGTAAGGGTCAGCTGTGATTTTATGATTAGGGCAATGGTATAATTTGAGTTCAGTAATAGAGTAGTAGGGTTAATGAGGAGGATATATGAAGCATCAAATGCAAGACTTAAGGTGGAAGGGGTCCTCTCTGATAAGCTGTGTTTGAACTGAGGAACCAAGTAAAAATGTCCCCTTCCTCCTTTGTTAGTTTCTTGATATTAAGGGCATTTATCAGAGAAAATAATGGATTCATAAATTCAAGGATGTAACAGATATGCTAATCAAGAAACATTAGTTTTATTTGTAGATGATATTTTCTATTTAAGAACATTTTGGTGTTGTGAAATGTTTTGAGACCATTTCAGGTCTTTTCTGTATATACAGTAAATGAAGATAAAACAAAAGCTGAAACAGTAAACTGTGTACCCACACATGAATTTATTAATACCCATGCTTATGGGGAAATAAGATGAACTTAGGTACAGGGGTTAAAAATTATTTTGCTATGACAACTAAGGAAATGACAGAAGAGACTAAATAGAAAAATTAAGAAACTGGAAGCTCTTAATTATGACTAGCAGGATACAAGCAGTGAAAAATGTTTTTGTTTTTTTGAGTGATGTATACATGTCAGGCCTTTTTATCAAAAGTAGGTGAATTGCGGATGACAGAGTGCTGAAGATTGCAAGAGTTAAATGGGATACTTTATTCCGTAGAGCAAGGTGGTTTAGTGTTATTTGATATGAAGGGGTGCAGTTAATGTTATAATCATGAAACCAGGCGATGCTAGGATTTTGGATGCAAGTCCTTAATAAGAATAGCAATAACCACACAGAATACTGTATTTGTAAAGCAGCAGAATATATTTTAATAACTAAGCCAGTGGAAGAATGATGAAAGAAGACTTTACCAATAGAGAAGTCTGCAAGTATGGGTATAGAACATATGTGAGAGGGAGCTGAAATTTACGGGAGGAAGTTAACAAAGGAACCAAGGTACTGGGGTCCAATTACTTGAAAGGGAAAGATAATAGTGTGAGATGAGGCTAAGCAGGAGTTTGGACTGCAGTCCAGCTGTTACCTTCCTCTATCAGGAATTGATAGAATATATGGAAAGAGAAAAGGCTAAGTGAGTGCTAAAACAAAGACTTGCTTTGGTACAGATTTTAGATGAGTCAAAAACACAATTTGCTGTTAAAAAGGGATTAATAGTAAGGCATATAAAACATTGCATGGTAACTGTAAGAATCACTCGGGTGATTTGAAACAACTGGGGGAAAAAGAATAAAAAGAAAAATTACAAAAGAAGAGTGAGAGGAAATCTGGAAGGAGGGGCTACCTGCAACAAAGTCCAGAACATTTTGGATTTTTAAGTGGAAATGTATTTCTATATCTCAAGTAGATGTCAGAAGGTTTTCCTTTAGGTAGATAGTAAATTTTGAAGATTGAATGGGAAAGAGAGAAGAAACTGAGAATGCTTTTTTGGGGTGGGGGTGGGGGGATATAATGAGTTGGTAGAGTTAAAAATACCCTACATAGTACTTTGACAAATGTTCGATGAACAAATGGTGGTAATGAAGGAAATAATTCTTGTGAGCTGGGATATATGATCAGAATTGCTTAGACATAATAAAGTGTTTAATTCTATCATCAACCAGAAAACTAATTACTAGAAAATAGAAATCAAAATCTAAACCAAGCGTATTGTAATTTTGAATATTGTGAAGCAGATAAAAATAGAGATATAATCTGTAGAAATGAGAAGGAACAAATTTCATTGCAATAAATGGAATGTGTGAGAATTGTTGCAGAATGATGTTCGAGGAAAAGGAAGAATGAGGCTTACGAGAAGACAGGGACTAGACAATTTATGTAATATTGAAGTGAATGAAAATTGTTAGTGTGTACTGCACTATAGTTATAATGGAAATGTTATTAATGTGTACTCTTTTCATTTAATGTATGCAAACATATTTTACAACTTAAAATGTAATGCTTTATAAGAATATTTGCAAAAAAAAAAGCTGCATCTCCCCAAGAACATTACTGCAACTGTCCAGAGTTAACGTGGAGGAGGCTGCCTTTCTTGGTATACAGAATGTTGGTGTCATTTTGTTTGCGGTAAAAGAAAGGTCTTCACTGGTGAAATAAAATGACATTTTGTTTCTGGACTAATGAAGGCTTAATGCTCATAATCTGGACATTAGTTTCACCATGCTTTGCAAACATTTGAATATAGTGTGAAACTGTGACAACAAAAGCCCATTGAAACACTGAATTTGTTTTTATTTAATTAAGAGATCATATGTTGTTTTTCCTAGGGCAGTTTATAGCAAAGAATTCAGAAATTATTAGTTCAAGAAAAATAACTGTAACCGTAATTAGGTCTGAGCACTAGGCTGACATACATAGTAAATATTCTAGTCTAGATGATTATAGAGGGCAGATAAGAGAAGATAACAGTATTTTAGTTCATTGATTAATGTATTCATTTGAGGTAAAATAATATATACAAATAAAATTAGGTTCAGTCACCAAAAACAAGGTATGCAGTAAATAATTTGGTCCAAACTGGCTATGAGATCAGCTTAGAAATGCAACAATCTGAAGCTGTTTTTTTTTTTTTTTACTTTTGTAATTTGTACCACTCTAACTAGAAGATGGAGCTATAAGGAAGAATTTGAAACTAAAAGTGCCCGCGTCTGTAATTCAACGTTGTGTTGCACTGAGTTCCACCCACTACTGTTAAGCTGAGGAGATAAAGTGAAGAATCCAATATAAAGGCAGCCAGAACTCCAGCGACTAATGTCTGCCACTCCAAAATAGCGGGTCATTATTTTCTGCTACAGAACAAATACTACTGCCTTCAACAAATTTACACGTTTACTAGAAAACCATCTGAAACTTCAGTTAATGTAAAAAGTGTGGAAGGGCACAGGGAGAATGCAAAATGGGAGGTGATCTCTAACTCTACAAAGGAGAATACCCAGTGTGACAAAACAGAGGAGCTATCTATCACAGAAGCAGGCCAGGTGACTGTAGAATGCACAATATAAGCAACCTTTAGTCTAACAGAAAGAAATTGCAATATAATGAAAAGTGTGGTAAAAATCACAGGGAGAACACTTTTCTTAACTAGTGTGAGGTATAATCTAATGCAATAACAACCAGCCAACTGTTTTAAACACAAAGTCAGTAACTTCAGTCAAACTGTAAACATTTGTAAAATGTTATAAACTTCAGTAAAATAAACTGTGAAATACAGAAAACACTAAAACAATAAATGCAATATAAAATAAGTATTTTCATGATATTATAAGAAAGTTGAGATTGGATCCATTAAAGTTTTCTTGAGCCGTAGAAAGGAAGCCATGGTAGTTTTACTGCAGAACGCACTGATGGAAGGTAATATGTTTGCCATAGCAGTTGCCATGCCACTGTCAAGGCAGATGTCTTTCCATATCACTGTAACAGTGTTCATCACTAAAGGGATCCTCTGCCAAGGGTAGCTCAACATCTGGCCACTACAACAAAAGCCATGGGTTTTCAAGGGCATCATACGTCACACATATGCTCCCTGCTCAAGGTGTAGGGCATAAAGGTGATGTACAGACATACATACCTCAAAACTTCTTTGCCGTCAATCCAAACGCCATCTTTGATCATCGTTCTGAACACTCCTCCTTTTGTGCTGGTTACCAAGCTGTTTTCAGATAAGTGCTCCATTGGGTTTTTTATTCCTATCTTCTTTCTTTTCTTTTGGTTGCAAGTTTATGTCATCCAGAAAGTGAAAATGTTTGTGTGGGAGACAGATTCCCCATAAGGACTGTCACAAATAGTTTCTCTTTTGCTTGGGTGCTTCTCACGATAATACTTTGTGCTCGATTTATCAAGTGTTTGTTCCCAAGACCCTTTGTAGTCATCTCTCCTCCTTGTCTGTCTACCTAGAGAACCAACATCTTAAGTTGTTGGCACAGGGTGTGATGATGGGATTGTCCCATCCCAAGGATCAGCCAACTACCAAGAAGACCACCAAAAAAGTCAGGTCAGATTTGGCTGCCATACTGCCTACCTCAGATGTGTCTGTTGAGGCTGATGAAAGTCCGGAGGATCATCTGGTTGTTCCATCGGATTCCTCTGACACGGATCCGTCTTTTCGCACATCCTTGGAGCCTCTACACATGTCTATTGCAGATATTGAGGGAGAACCTAGGCTGATCTTATCCAAGGGACCGAAGTGTGTTCAACAGATTCTTGTTCGGGAGGAGTTTCCCACTATCTTGATTGTCAGCAAGGGTCCAAACCTCCTAAGGTCTTTAGGGCTGCCATTCCTTTGAAGAAGAACCAGAAAACAGAACATATTTCCCTTGCTCCCGAAGAGCCCCAACATGAATGGCAGGATTTTACATGGGGGTCATTTAATGCACTTGTGTCCTTGAAGCCTCCTCAGGGAGTTTCTTTTCCTGCTCCCCCTTGGTCATCTGCTCCTCTTAAGAGGCCTAGGGAGCAAGACTCTTCTGACGAGGAATTGGACTCTGGGAAAGAGTCCTTGGCTTACTCGCATTCCTTCTCCTTTGGACTGTGGTTCTGAGGAGGAGGGCTCCCTTAGTCCCGATTCTCCCTTTGAGGAACCTCCTTTTGGGAATACTATCTCTGATGTAATGGAATTCTTCAAATGGGACTGTACTCAGGTTTCTGACATCCAGAAGAGGTATTATGAACTCCTCCAGATGGAGTCCTATAAGCCCTCTGCTGTCCCTCTGGTCCTGACTGCCTTGTTAGACACTTTTTCAGTAGCTTCTCAGGCTCCTGATTCCCATTCTCCAGACCCTATAAAATCTAACTGGTTTTATAAGGTATCTGGTGACTGTAAGTTTCTTTACAGATGTCCTTCTGCTGACCCCTCTGTTTTGTCTGTCTCTTCTGACAATTCGTCAAAACTATCGCCTTCTACTAAATTGCTTCCTTCTGACAAGGACAGTAGGGCCATGGAGTGGCTGGGCGAAAAGGTGTACACTGCTGCTTCCCTGGGTGTTCTGGGCTATTAATTATTAGACCCGTATGACCAAGTATGTTTTGGCTGTTCTCTCTCAGGCCTTTGTGGTTATTTCTGATCTTCCCTATTCTGAGGGGAAGGTTTCGGCCCATTCCTTGCTGGGCTCCTCTTTCCAAGTGGGTCGCCATTCTATTAAATGCAATTATGATGCAGCCAATGCTTCTTTTAGAGCTGCTACCTTTGGTTCTGTGTTAGTGTTGTTCTTGGCCTCACCTCCAACCTTTACCTGATGATATTAAGGCTAAATTGACAGATGCAACACTTGATGATAAATATCTCTTTGGTTCTGCAGTTGCTGAGCTTTTGAAGTCCTTAAAGGAAAAGGGCAAAGCCTTGCAGAAATTGAAAATATTTTTGTTTCCCCTGTTCATAAATTTCAGAGGAATTATTCCTCTAAGTCTGCCTTTATACGCGGTCAGTCTCGTCCTCCTCCCAGCGGTAAAAGAGTTTCAGACAGGCTCATCCTGCTATGTCTACTCAGACTCCTACTACTTAGAAGGCTCCTCTTCCAGACAAATCAAGTTCTGTCTGACTGTCTTCTTCCCTTCATCCTAGATCAGGTTCCTTTGTCCCTTCATCTTTCCTTCTCCCTTTACAATTGGTTAAGGTTCACTCAGGATTCTTGGGTTTTGTTAATCATCTGTCACAGATCCTTCATGCTGTGGAAATCCCTTCTTCCTTTTCTAGGCATTCCTCAACCTCCTCAGGAACAGCTGCCCTTTTTTTGGATGTACTTCAGGGCATTTTGTATCAAGGCACCATCGAAGCAGATGTTCTTCATATTTCAGAAGCATAGTCTTCAACTAAAGCCAAGTACCCCATTGGGGAAACTTTTTCTTGCTTTAAACCGATGTCAGTAAAAGTCAATAGTTATATTTCTTGTGGAAAGCAAATACCTCACAAAGATTTTCATTCATACTGTATTCCTTGCCTAGGCCCTGACCACGACGTACCTCGCTGTCAGTTTTGTACCTTATTTAAGCAACGAACTATTCGTCGTCGGTATACTTATGCTTCTAAATGTTTTGGTACTTGGTTCAATTATCCAGATATGTCTTCGGTAAGCCATCCGACTACCGACATTCCAGAAAAAAAACCCCGCAAAGACAGAGAGAGGCCACCTAGGTCCAAAGCTGCCGACGATGCTTCTCCTAAGCCAGTCGCCAGTTCGCCGGTACTCAGTGAGGCGCTTTCGCAGCCCCTAATACCCACTACTTCAGATTCACAGGCCTCTACTGAGACCCATTCGGAGTCCGGTATGCCGCAAGATGCTTCAGCTGTGGAACCTGCGGATGTCTCTACCTTGGATGGGTCCAGAGCCGCTGTGCAGGCATCAGGTTTTGAGAGTGTATTCAGGCCTACTGACTTGCATATTAAACTGATGCCATCTTCTTCTTCAAGGTCTATAACTCGAACTGTGCCTAGAAAACCGATGCCCAGACCGCATGGTCAGGCCTCTATGCCTAAAAAACAGATGATAAAAATGGCTTAAGACCTTATTACTTTAATCAGGGGAAGCCAACCTTCCCCCTCTAAGAGACCTAGGACTGAATTTGCTTATGATACTTCTGACCAGGATTCTGAAATTTCTGTTTCCTCTGATGACCAGTATTTTCCTTTATCTACCTTTGAGGATTCTGATGCAGTGGATTCTATTCCCTCTGCTTCCCCCTGAGAGGATTTCTCTTTTGGTGAAACCCTGCATATTCTTAGGGAGCACTTTCGCTGGGAAAGCCAGGATTACTCTGATTCTAAAAAGAGGCTTAGGGATTTCTTACTCCTGCCCCAGCACAGGCCTTTAGCTATCCCTCCTGTACTAGACATTGTTGATGATGCCTTTTCTTAATCTAGTTTGGCCCCTGACTCTACCTCCTGCTCCCAGAAAACCTGATAGATATTACAGGGTTCCTGACTCTCACAAGTTCCTTTTAAAAATCCTACTGCGGATCCTGAGACCATTTCACAGGGACCCAAGGGTATTAAGGCTACTACTGCCAAAAATCCTACGCCCTCTGATAGAGACTCCAGGGCGCTGGATAGATGGGGTAAGAAAGTATACACTTCTGCAACTTTGGCTATTAGGGCCTTAAACTGCCAGTTTCATATGTTAAAGTATCAGCAGCATATTATTGGATTGCTTAAACAGAAAATTATGTTGATTCCTGATTGTTCTGAAAATAAGGATTTACCAGGTTTAATGCATTCTGCTGAACAGGTTGGAAAGCATACTTTGAAATGTGGTTTTGATTCACTAGAGACATCTTGCAGGGCTGCTGTCACTGGGTCTTTACTTAGAAGGCATGCTTGGCTTAAGGAGCAAACTTTGTCAGATCATGTTAAAGCTAAATTGCTGGATGCTCCCTTAAATCAGGACTGTCTGTTTGGCAACAAAGCAGAAGAAGTTCTTAAAAAGATGGAGGAAAAAGCTAAATCTGTGCAAACTGTTAAAGATTTCCTACAAGTACAGCCTCCAAGATTTAGTAGGCATTGGCCGTCTAACAATTGGTCTTCTCCTGCCTCTTCCAGGCCTTCTCAGTCCAAACCCAGAACCAGCAGAACACCCAGACTTCAGTCCCAGGGTATGCACAGGGCTAAGCAGTGGGGGGCTACAACTTCCAAATCAGGGAGTAGTAAGACTCCCTCCTATGGTCAACTGTCTCAATGACTTAATTTTAAAACTTCCAAGCATTTCTCAATTGACTGCACCTTTAGGGGGAAAGATTGCTCTGCAGGCAAAAAACTAGGAACTCATTACCCAGGACAAATGGGTTTTAAGTATAGTTTCCCAAGGATACAGATTTCACTTCCACATGTTACCACCCCCAAATCAGTACTCTCTCTCTTAAGCATAAAGGCTATTCAAACTGTACCAGAAGAGGAAAAGGGACAAGGTTTCTACTCAAGACTTTTCCTGGTACCCAGAAAAGACAACTCATGGCATCCTATCCTGGACCTTTCTGTATTAAACACGTTTTTGGTGATTCCAAAATTCAAGATGCTAACTCTTCACCAGTTACTTCCTATGCTAGGCAAAGATGCCTGGTCGGCAACACTGGTTTTAAAGGAAGCCTACCTGCACATCCCAATCAGGGAATCTTGCAGAAGATACCTATGCTTCAAAGCAGGCTACATGCACTTTCAGTTCTTTGCACTGTCCTCTGGCTTATCTACTGCGCCCAGGGTATTCACAAAGTGCCTGGCTTCAGTCATTGCATTTTGCAGGCAAAGAAATATTCAAATATACCCATACCTGTACGATTGTCTAATTCAGGCAGAAAGCTAGGACATGCTTCTGAATCATCTGGCATTTGTACAAAATGTGCTAACTTGTCTGGGGTACACCATAAACGAAAAGAAATCACATCTGGTACCCTGTCAATGAATTATATTCTGGGAGCAAGCTTGAACACAACTTCCTAGATGGCTTTCCTCACGCCAGAGAAACAAATTCATTTGACAACTTACTTCAAGCTAATGGCCTCAAAAACCCTGCTATCTGCAAGGCAAATACTGCAAGCCAATGGGGTTCATGGCCTCGTGCATTCTACTAATTCCATATGCAAGACTGCATATGAGGAAACTACAATGGTATCTACAAAGCCTATGATGTCAACATTCTCAGGATCTAGAAGCAATGATCCCTATCATAACTTGCCTACAGTTAGAGTTCCTTTGGTGGGAAGAGGCCTGCCACCAAAACAAGGGACTACCACTCACTGTACCCCCTGCCGCCCAAACCCTAACAACAGACACATCAGACTATGCATGGGGGGGGGGGGCTCACCTGGCAAGGAAGTGCATTCAGGGCAAATGGAACCCAAGTCAAATGCACCTGCATATCAATCAAAAAGAAATGTTAGCTGTACAGAATGCTGTGACAGCCTTCAAGGACCACATTCTTCCAGGACAATTAATAAGAAGGATGAGCAACACCACTGTTATGTGGTACATAAACAAGCAGGGGGGGTGCCCATTCTTACCCCCTCTGCAGACTAGCCATGGCTCTGTGAAACACAGCCTTGAGCTACCACGTGCATCTACAGGCTCAATTCCTGCCAGGAAAACTAAATACACTGGCAGATGAACTCAGCAGAAATCTCATGGACCCACACGAGTGGAAACTGGAACCAAAGATTTTGACCATGTTGATAAACAAATGGGGGAGCCCAGATATAGACCTGTTTGCCTCTCCCCAGAACTACCAATTGGACAAATTCTGCACAAGGACTCCCCACAAGCAAGCTTGGAAAGTGGATGCTCTGTCCTTCAGCTGGAAAAATCTATCAGTTTATGCATTTCCTCCTCTGCCTCTCCTCTCCAAAGTACTAATAAAGATCAAAGTTTGTCACTGCTGGCTCCATGGCATCTGCCGCAGACCCCTACCCTGCTGTCACAGCAGGAGAGCCAGATTCTGCACCCTCAGCTTAAAACCCTGAACCTGTCAGCCTGGCTAATTTCCTAATCTCTCCATTATCATCCCTCAGTAAACAAGTGTTGGATGTCATTTTGGAGGCAAGGAGGCGTAGTACTAGAAAATCTTATGCTGAAAAATGGAAAAGATTCTGTGCCTGGAACCAAACTCAAGGGACTGGCACAGCAGTGCCCAATTTACCTCAGATTCTTCAATACTTAACTGAGATGCTTCACAAGGGCCTCTCCTTTTCCTCCATCAAAATTCATGCCTCAGCCATTTCAGTTCATTACAACACAGAACCACCCCTCTTCTCTCATCCACTGCTTAAGCAGTTCCTCAGAGGGGCCAAAAACTTAAGACCACCCAGGAGAGCCCCAACTCCAGCCTGGGACCTTAACTTTGTATTGGAAAAACTCAAGTCTTCCTCCTTTTGAGCCAGCTGCAAGTGCAGAGTTAAAATTTATTTATTGGAAAACAGCCTCCCTTTTAGCAATTACTTCAGCAAGAAGGGTATCTGAACTACAGGCCCTTATGGCAGTGGAACCTTTCATCATCTTTCATGCGGGTAGGGTGTTCCTCAGGACCAATCCCTCCTTATTGCCCAAGGTGGTATCCAATGTGGCTCTTAATCAGTCCATTTATTTGCCAACCTTCTTTTCTAATCCACAGAACAAAGGGGAATGGATACTGCACTCCTTAGATGTGCACAGACGACTTAGATTTTACTTGGACAGGACTAAACCTCAAAGAACGACTGCTGGTGGCATTTGCTGCAGGGGCAGAGGGGAAGGCTATTTCAAAGCAAACCATTTCTAAATGGATAGGCCATTGCATTCATTTCTGCTATAAGCACCATGGGAAACCTATCCCACAGGGGATTAGACCCCATTCAACCAGGGCTGCATCTACCTCTACAGCCTTTCTCAGAGGTGTACCTACCAGGGACATCCTAGAAGCTGCTACCTGGAGTTCTGTACATACTTTCACCAAGCATTACCATTTACCAATTTTTTCTAAATCCAGAGCTGGCTTTGCCACTGCAGTCTTGCAGGGCCTTATAGCTGGTCCTAATGCTATCTAAATTCCTCCTCCCATCCTTAGCTTTGGGAATCTACCCAAATGTGATGACTGCAATAGTAAAACATGAAGGACATAGTACAGTTGTGTATACTTACCATAAATGTAGATGTTCGAGTGTATTTACTGTTGCAGTCCTGGTTACCCTCTCTCCAGCCCCCTGACTTCTTTTGGCTACACCTCTACTCTCCTTTACTATGCTTAAAAGCTTTTTGGTGTATTTGCTTTTTTGTTGGAGGTGTAACCTTGTATATTTATATTTAATTGCTTCCCATTAGGGGGGCACCTGACATCTGGGGCAAGAAAAACTGATGTAATGACATCGGCTACATGCTTTATACCCCTGACTACCTGACGTTACGGAAGATGAGACAGCAGCCGACACAGGACCCAAGACTTTGATAATCAGGCGGACTGAGGGATACTGCAAGCAGATAACCCCAAAAGTGATGACTGCAACAGTGAATACACTTGAACATCTACATTTATGGTAGGTGTACACAACTGTACTTTTCTGCTCCTCAAAGGAGGATGGGGTTTTATTCAAGAATGTTTTTGGTTACCAGGAAAGAAGGCAACTGTAGGCTCATTCTGGACCTTTCTAAGCTCAATGCCTTTGTGAAGATCCCTTCTTTTGAAATGCTGTCCCTTCAGACTCTGTTTCCTCCTCTCCTTCCTCAGGCTGTCCTGGTCTCTCTGGATCTCAAGGATGCCTATCTTCACAACCCTATTCATCCCATTTCAGGAAATATTCTTGGAATCTTCCTTGCATTTTCAGTTCTCTGCTTTGCCCTTTGCCCTTTGTCCTTTCTACTGCCCCAAGGGTCTTCATCAAATGCCTACCTCCTGTGATTACCTTTTGCAGGATGAGGGGAATACAAATCCTTCATTACCTGGATGACCAGCTCATTCAGGCTTCCTCCCCAGAGACCTTGATTCAGGACCTTCACTGTGCTGTTTGCCTCTTGCAAAGCATAGGGTTTACAGTAAATTAGCAGAAATCCCTCCTGACTCCTTCTTAGGAGCATGTTTTTTCTCTGGTGCAGGCTGCAAACCATTCCTATGTTTGCTTCTCTGCTACCACTCAAGGCTCTGGCTCTGATTGCCTTTTTTCAATCCCTTCTTCTTCAGGTCTCAGTTATGGTCAGAGAGTTTCTTAGGGCTCTGGGTTACATGGCTTCCACCATTCTTATGGTTCTTCTAGCCAGGCTCCATATAAGGAAGCTACAGTGGTTCCTAAATTCAATATGGCTTCAACATTGTCATTCATTAGACTTCCTAGTTCCTCTTCTTCCATGCCTCAAACTAAAGCTTCAGTTGTGGATTCACCAGCTGTCTCTCAACCCAGGGCTTCCTTTTCATTCCCCCATAAACTCTCAGGAACTTTTTCAGATGCTTTAGACATGGGGTGGGGTGCTTATCATGGCCCTGTAAAGGTTCAGGGGTTTTATCCTTTTTATCAGAGGGAGGAATATTTCAATAATAAAAAAACGAGAGCTCTCCTTGCTCTTCAGGCCTTCCATACTCTTTTTCTTCTGGAGCCTCTCAAGATATTTACAAGACAGTACCACAGAAATATGATATATCAACAAGCAAGGGGGGACTCGCTCTTACCTCCTGTGTAGCCCAGCTGTTCAGGATTGGGATCTGGTGGTCCAGTATCAGGTGACTTTTCAGGCTGTTTATATTCTGACAGAGCAAAATATTGTGACAAACTCACGAGTGGATGCTTCACAGAGATGGGTTTCTGGACACTGTCCACCAGTGAGGGACTCCTCTGGCAGATTTTTTTGCCTCCCTTCTCAACAGACAATGTTCTCTCTTTTGTACCACAACCCCAAGTCCTCTGGCATGAAAGGTGGATGCCCTCTCTTTTTCTTGAAAGAGGATGTTTCTGTGTGCCTTCCCTCCCCTTCCTCTCATAGCGGGGGTCTTGCTTAAGGTAGAACAGGACTCCCCCAAAAATCTCATTGGTGACTCCCTTTGGGCCCAGATAGCATTGGTTTTATCTTCGTCTGCATCTAGCCGAGGGCAGTCACCACAAGTTACATCACAGGATGGACCTACACTCACAAGACAAGGAATTTCTCATCCATCCTCACTTGCTAACTCTTCAGCTGACACTATGGGTGATAGGGTTTTGATCCCTTTTAGGCACCTTTTTTCTGAGGGCACTCTTCAGGTTCTGCAGGAGCCCAGGAAACCCACTACCAGAAAATCTTGTGTCTGAATGGAACAGATTTTCATTCTGGTGCCTTGATCATAAACATGATCCACTTTCTGTGGAGGTTCCTCTGGTTCTTTCTTATTTTTGTGAATTGCTCCATGCTCACTTGGCGTACTCCTCAGTTAAAGCTCACCTTTCAGCTATTTCTGCTGATCTGCCTGTCTGTCTTTGATTCCTTTGTTCTCAAGGTTAGAGGTCAAATGTCCTTCATATTAGGCCTCCCAGGAACCTTGTTTCTCCTTCGTGAGACCTTAATTTTGTTCTTGAAAAATTGACCCAGGTTCCTTTTGAGCCTGCAGCTTCAGCTTCCTTGCAACATTGTACACAGAAGACTGTTCTTCTTTTGGTCCTTACTTCAACTGGGATAGTGTCTGAGATTTGGGCCATTATGGCAGTCCCTCCTACCAGCTTTCCTCTTGAGGTTTAGTACTCTCTCTTTAGTAAAGAATAGGATAAAAGATTTTAGTACAGTTGTGTAAAATCTGACCATAAGTGTAGATGTCCTTGTCTTCACCGCTGCAATATTCACTCCCTCCCTTCTCCCCCCTTTTTTCTGATCTTTCTTCTTTTTTCCTTCTGGATGCACATGTTCCTCCTTTTCTCCATGGACTGGACTGTTGTTCCTCCTGGGGCTATTTAGTTCCAAAGTATGTACGTCCGTACATCACCTTTATGCCCTATGCTGTGATCGGGAGCATACATATGATTACAAGGTCCTTGAAAACCTAAGATTTTGGTATACTGGCCAGACATTGGGCTACCCTTGGCAGGGGATCCCTTCAGTAATTATTACTGCAACAATGAAGAGAAAAACATCTACTGTCATGATAAGATTTTACACAATTGTACTTTCTACTGCTTGCTACACATAAGTTCTGCATAGATCAAAGGATTTGCTATTGTTTTTATCTGTCTGCAGATCACACTGTTCTTTAATTCATTTGCATGTTGATTTGTCCTGCTGCTCTGCTATTGAAGCAATGTGTTGTACTTGGAACATGCTTGCAAATCAACGTGTGTGTGTGTGTGTGTGTGTGTGTATATGTATCTATCAATTTAATATATATATTTCAGTAAAGAAGTATCGATTTCTAGACAAGTAATAAGCGCTTGATTACTATGAAGTCTCAACTGAGCTTGTCTGCAATTGCGGTTCTTTTCTTGATATTAAGTTATTCAGCCAGCAACTTCATTGCTCATGAAGTGCCAGTTTTCCCCTGTAATTTATATATATATATATATATATATATATATATATTCCCCTCTCTCTCTCTCTCTATATATATATATATATATATATATATATATATATATATATATATATAGATGGTTTCACTTTGGAATATCGAAGTACCATATTTTTGAAATTCAAAATATTGAGACTAAAATCTTTTTTTTCTCAAACTTTTTTTATTTTTCAAATACAGTTGAATAAATTCCATAGTATTTGTATATAACATGTTAAATAACTATGTACACTATTTACATCAGCCTGACACTATAACAGAGCTCAATATATACAATTACTTTATAGGTATAACAATCCAGTTATCAGAGTGTATCTGTTCAGTTATTGTAAAGTGTCAATTAATGATAAGACTTTTTCCCATGGATTGTTAATAAATGGCTTAGGATGAATCCTTAATTCTTTAATTTTAATTTCCAACAATGCTGTGGTCTTCAGTAGGCTGTAGAAGTCTTCCAAAGTCTGTATTGTGTTTTTATTCCATCTTCTTGTTATACACTTCCTTCAGATTGCAAGTATTGTCCAAACTAGATACATATTTGACTCATTCAAATCAGGGCCTTCGTACACATGTAATAATACTAGCACTTTAGGTAAATTAAACAATTCATTAAATAAAGCTTGTAAAAAGTTTGTAATACCATTCCAAAATGGCTTAATTTTAATACAGTTAAAAAAATGTGATTCCAATCTGCATTGTTTATTTGCTCACACCTCCAACATATTCCCTTTGTAGAATAATTAATTTTAGTAATTCTATCTAGAGTTAAGAATGCTCTGTGCAATCATTTCCATTTAAAAACTTTCCAGTATTTTATAAAGGATGTATGTTTTATTGATAATAAAATATTTGATTTAATTTCTTCAGTTAGCTGTAATGAGTGTCCTTTTGTTATATAATTCCAATATGAGGATTTGGGTGTTTTTTAATTTATCAATATCTTGTAAAATTTCAAAATACTATTTCCCATGTCATAATCAATATATATGATTTCATATAGGTATTTCGTAAGTTTAAGTTTTTCTTTAAAAGAAGAATTAGTAATTATTCTGCATACATATTGCAAATAGGTCAGAATGCTTTGTATAGTTAGCCAGTCTTGTTGTGGAATTTTGTTTCTATTATTTGCATATCCAGAACTTTTAGTTATTTGATAAATTGAAACCAACAAATCCTTTCTGTTCCCAGGAATTAATTATTTCCCTGTATATTTTATGTGGATAGCTCTTTGTGTAACTATGAATGGTGTTAAAAGATCAAACCAGATTTTTAAATCTATATTTGCATTAATAATTTTCCTAAATGAGTCAATGTAATAATTATTCATGCAAGTTTCAGTGGACTTAGTTATGTTATATTGCATACTAATACATATGTGCCATGGCAATATGTTTTTATCGGTTTGAAATTTTTTTTTGTAAATCAAATTCATTTATTGATATTACAGTTAGTAATTCTTTCCAATTTGCAGGGTAATTTGGACTTATCCAATATGAGATTGTTTTAGATATTGATGCTTTTATATATGTTTCTATATCAGGAAAGTTTAATCCTCCCTGTTTCCATAGTCTGATAAGATGTATTAAAGCTGTTCTGTTTCTTTTGGGAAACCATAAAAATTTTATTAGGCATGAGTTTATTTATTTCAGTATATTCCTTTCTGGTAACAGTTGTATTGCCAACGCTATGTATAGAATCTTGGGTAGTAAAACCATTTTTGTTAACTGTAGTCTATCCTCAAATGTTAATATTATTTTGTTCCACTTTTCCAGAGAGATTTTAATTGTATTGATGATATTGTAGTTTTTTGAGACCAATTCATTATTATCCTTGCATAACTCAATTCCTAGATATTTAAGGTAGACTCTTGTTTCCCTATAATGTGATTCCCCTTCATCTGCAATTCTTTTTTTTATGTAAAAATAAAAATTTTGATTTATTGAAATGGAGACCTGAAGTCCTGTAAAATGTGTCAGTTAAAATATCTAATTCTTGTAATGTCTCTTTTGTATTGGATAATGTTAATAATATGTCATCAGCAAAGAGCATTACCTTAGAATTGTATTGTTCATAAACATTTACTCCTTTGATTTTTGTATTGTTACATATTGAATCTGCCAATATTTCAATAGCCAAAGCAAATAGAATCGGTGACATGGGACATCCTTGTTTAGTACCCTTTGTTATATGTATAGATTCAAGGTGAAAGGACCTAGCTTAACATACGCTAAATTATTTGTATATATATATTCTTTAGTAGATGAACAAAGAAAGGGGGCTTTCTCTATATCTAAGCCAGTTGTGAGTGTTTGTTTATTTTCTTTAGTAATATAAATCCAGTTTGATCATTATTTATTGTTTTGGATAGTGGTATTTTCATTCTGTTAGTTAACATTGTCATAAATATCTTATAGTCATAGGTTCATAGGTTCATACTAGGCTATCTGCCCGAGGACATTTATAAGCCTAGCCCATAGTTTTGTGGCTTACGCCACCCCTTTAGTTTGGAGAAACTATGCCCATTATTTAGCTGTGCCTCTGTCGAGCAGTGACACTGAGATAACCCCTGGGGTGTATCTGCGATCTCCCATCCATTGGTCAAGATTCCTCTTGAACAAGGCCAACGAGGTGCTCTGCCTCTCATAAACCGGGATTTTGTTCCACAGCATAGGGAGTCTTTGGGTGATCAATCTATCCCTCCAGCACGTCCTATTTATAACCGTGTCGAGGTTTAAGTCTCCCGCCCTTGTGGCTCTGAGGGATCTAGATTTTTTGAGATGAAGCATGTTCATCAAATCTGGGTTTGACATGGCCTTGTATGTCAGGCATAGGTCACCTCTGAGCAAGCGGTACACAACTGAATATAACTGGAGTTCTTTCAGTCGGGCAGCATAAGACAGATTTTTGAGACCCTTTATCCTTTTGGTGAGGAACTTTTGTGGCCACTCCAGCTGCTGCAAGTGTCGGGTCAGATACATTCCAAATGGGACATTGTACTCGATCATTGGTCTGATGAGTGATGAGTATAGGGAGACTATGACTTCCCTTGATCTGGATGTGAATCCCTTCATGATAAGGTGGGCAATGTAGAAGGTCTTCCTAACTACTTTAGCAATATGAGTGTCGAATGAAAGGCTACTGTCAACCTGGGTTCCCAGGTCCCTAATAACTTCTTCTGTGTTCAGGGGATTGCCACCTATATGATAGCTAGGGGTAACCTTATTTTTCCTGAAGGGTATGACTATGCATTTCTTGGCATTTAACTTAAGGCCATGGCTCTGGCACCAGTTATCCATTTCTGAGAGACCCTTCTGAAGGATATCTGTGTCGGATGTGTTTTCAATTACGGCGCCCAGTTTGCAGTCATCTGCAAACTTTGTCAGCCATAACCCTCCTGTGTTTGCTTGTACTTCAGAAAAGTAGATGCCAAACAAGAGTGGGCCCAGGACTGAGCCCTGTGGGACACCACTTGTGACAGGCTTTGAGTCTGACATGGCGCCAGCAACTCTGACCCTGTGGGTTCTGTCGCTCAGCCAGTTTGCAACCCATCTTGTAATGTATGGGTTTACATTTAAGTTGATGAGTTTTTCAATGATACCCGAGTGGGGTATTGTATTGAAATCCTTCGCCAGGTCTAGGTAGGCTGTATGGACTGCCTTTCCCTCATCAATGGCCTTGGTGACTGTTTCGAAAAAGTCAACCAAGTTTAAAAGGCATGATCTGCCTTTGACAAAGCCAAACTGGGTTGGATCCAAAGTCTGCAAATTCCCTATGTCTTTATTTATGAGATCCATTATGATCCTCTCCATGGCTTTGCAGATAAGGCTTGTCAAGCTAATGGGATGGTAATTTCCAGGGTCGGTGGAGCGCCTTTGTGGAGTGGGACCACAGTCGCTGCGCCACTCCTGGAGTGCGTATCCGGAGGTGAGACTAAGATTAAACAGCTGTCCTAACTGTGGGTTTAATTCCTCATTGAGTTCATGGAGCACACAGCCGGGGACACCATCAGGTCCCATGGATGCTGTGTTCTTTGCCTTGGAGAGAGCAGTTCTCACCTGGGCGTTAGAGATGTTTGGGGGGCTACAATCATTTGGTATAGATATCTCTCCTTTAGGGGGGGGGAGTTTGCACTGAACCTGTCAGCCAGTATGTTGGCAATGTCTGTAGGATCAGTAATCTTCACATCATTTTGAACTAATTCTGAGCATATCTGGGAGTTTTATCCTAGGTTTCTGACATAGCTAAAGAATGCCTTATGGTTGTCTTTAGAGTCCTTAGCTATTTTTTTCTCAAAATTAGCTTTGGATGATTTTATGAGATTTCTTAGCTTTTTACTTATAGTGATCAGCGGTGTCTTACCTTTTAAGGATTTTGCTCTATCTTGTAGTAGCTTTCTCCTCTTGTTGTAGAGTTTGTTTATGGCTGGGGTCCACCAGACTGGACGCTTGCCTTTGGTACAAAGAGTCTTTGTTTTGCTTGGGATTGCCTGATCCATGCAGCCCTGCAGGTGCTGGTAGAAGGCATTTGTAAGTGATTCAGCGGTTTGAGTAATGTTAACCGCCAGCTCAGGGGCCTTAAAGGAGACCACACTAGTCTTTAGAAGTGTGAAGTCGGCTTTTGAGAAGTTCTTTACTGTGGTCTTTTTCATTTCGGGTGGGGGCGGGATGAGGACCTCCAGCGAGATTAGTTTGTGATCAGATCTCACCAGGGAGGGGTATACTTCTGGCGTTGAACATTGTGCTCCCATGTTCGTCATGATGAGATCAAGTATGTTCTCTCCTCTTGTGGGGATGGTGACTAGTTGTTTCATGGCATTTGAGTTTATGAATTCCAGGAACTTTTGGGCTAGAGTGTTTGGGCTTGAGTAGTGTTCCCAGTCTATATTAGGGTAGTTGAAGTCACCTAGTATGATGGTGTTCGGAGATACATTTATCCCCTCCAGTGTTTTCAGGAAGGCCATATGAGGTTCCTGAGTTTGCGAGGGTGGCCTGTAACATGCTACAAATTGCAGAGCAGTCTTGCCTATGGTTAATTGCACCTGGATGGTTTCCGATGCATTGTGCGATGCCACCAATCTTGAGGTGTGGGTGTCCTTGATGAATATGGATACCCCTCCTCCTTTCTTGGTATTGTCCGGGTTTTGTGGCTGGAACGCATGATATGAGGTAAAACCTGATAGTGCTGGGGTGCTCTCAGGAGCCTTGAACCAGGTTTCTGTCACAGCACAGACATCGATGTTCTCCACACTGAGAAGGGCCTCGAGTGCGTGCATCTTGAGGTTGAGACTTCTGGCGTTGAGCAGCATTACCCTTAGTTTTTTTTCTTTGTTTTGTTCTAGGGTGGTAGGTTTAGAATTTGAGCCTTGCCTAAAAAAGGCACTATGGGGGTGGCAAGAGCCTTTGCCAAAATCCAGAATCCCAGGGGTGACAAGTGCAAGCCGTCCCTTGCGAAGCAGCGTGGCTTGTCCAGCATGTCATCCCAGGCAGACAGACATTGGATCCCCTTTGAATGACACCAGAGTTTAAGCCAATTGTTAAAGCTGATCATCTTATCTCTGTATTGTGGCATCATTCTTGGTGAAGGTAGGATACTGCTCAAAGTCAGGGTCATACCTGCTTGGGCCACATAATCAGAGAGCACCTCTATGTCTCTTTTCATGTAGTCCAAGGAGGTACGTCTCTGTTCGTTAACACCAGCGTGGACAATGATTGAATCGTACTTGTACCTGCTGTTGAGAGACCTGAGTGCATGTGTTATGTGGCGGATTCTAGCACCCGACAGGCAGCTTACTGTGACCTTCTCCTTACTCAGTCTGGTGAGCGGGACGTCAGTGTGTCTGACTATGGAGTCACCAATGACTAGTGTGTCTGGCATTGTGTTTGGCCTTAAGGGATGTGACTGCTTGACACTCTGACTGTGTGGTCTATGTGTTGCAGGTGTTGTGTTTTGAGGTGGTAGTTGTTTGGGTGTCTGCTTTGGTGGCCTCTGCTGTTTTGGTAGATTTTTGATCAGAGCCTCCGAGTATGTCTTTGTGTGTTTATGTGTATGATTTGAGGTTGTGATGGTATTATGTGAGACTGGGTCTATGGTGTGTGTGGTTACCTTCTCCTCCTGTCTGGTCTTGCCAGTCCTATGTTGAGAGAGCTCAGCCTCCAGTTTGGCCGTATAGTTGCATCTCTCGTATGTATTTGTGTTTTGTGGGAGGAGGAGAGGGTTGTCTGTGTACATGAGGCAATTGTAACATTGCCTCAATATTCCCAGGTTCACCAGCTGAGTAGGAGAGGACATTAGCAACTGATCCCTCGACCTGCTAGAAGGAATAGACAGAAAAACTTTAAAAAAAAGGTTCAGGGGGATGTGGGTGACCGAGAAATGGGGTTTGCTTTTTTTGGGGTACTTTCTATAACAAGAGTGCTGTATCGAGGTGATAAGTACTGTAGGAGCAAGTGCTTAGCTATATAGATAGAGAATAGTCTACTTGGGAGTCAAGTAGAGATAATTTATAGTTGGTAGGATACACTAAATAGAACAGTATTATACTTTGAGGAAGGTAGTTTTAAGGGGAAATTTGAAGAGTGGACTTTAGGTAGCCCTAATAGTTTAAATCTGCTTAACTTGGCTGCCCTAGTGTGCAACAGTAGCAGCTCTGCCTAAATCAGCTAACGCGTGCTTTATAGCAGGGGCTGGAAAAACAGGAAATGACCCAAAATGGCCAACAAATTACAAGTTGCTGCTTCTAACCACTCCTCTGAGGACAAACAAGCAGCTCCGTACTCCCCACTCCCACTGGTGAGTAAAGAAACTACTTCTGGCCACACAAGAAAATGGAGGAACACAGAAACCAAATACAAAGCCCAGGGATCAGCAAAATCTGATCACTGGAACAACTAGCTAGGAAAGTTTAGGAAAGGAGAAATATTTTTTTGTTTTTTTTTTGCAAACAGACAGGAAAAAATGCAGTAAATGCTTTGTTTTCGACTAAATTGCTATCAAAGACTGGTACACTTGAGTGTATTAGCCTGTTTGTTACTTTTAAGCAATACTTTAGCCCACAAGTGCAATCAACAATATAAGCTCACAAAAACAGGAAAATAAGGTAATAAAACAGTAATATAGGCACAAACAGTAGTCGAAAAGCTCAAAAGATCGAAAAATGCAAACTAAAAAGTTTAAAAAATACTTATGATCAAGAAAGTTGCTTTTTCTGCTCTCTGCTGGCTTAGGAACTCTGCAGGGGACCACGAGGAGCTATGCCAAGTTCTCTAATGCCAGAAAAGCCCGCCAAAGCGTGCTTTATAGCAGGGGGCTGGAAAAAACAGGAAATGACACAAAATGGCCAACAAATTACAACTTGCTGCTTCTAACCGCTCCTCTGAGGACAAACAAGCAGCTCAGTACTCCCCACTCCCACTGGTGAGTAAAGAAACTACTTCTGGCCACACAAGAAAATGGAGGAACACAGAAACCAAATACAAAGCCCAGGGATCAGCAAAATCTGATCACTGGAACAACTAGCTAGGAAAGTTTAGGAAAGGAGAAATATTTTTTTGTTTTTTTTTGCAAACAGACAGGAAAAAATGCAGTAAATGCTTTGTTTTCGACTAAATTGCTATCAAAGACTGGTACACTTGAGTGTATTAGCCTGTTTGTTACTTTTAAGCAATACTTTAGCCCACAAGTGCAATCAACAATATAAGCTCACAAAAACAGGAAAATAAGGTAATAAAACAGTAATATAGGCACAAACAGTAGTCGAAAAAATAAAACAGTAATATAGGCACAAACAGTAGTTGAAAAATAGGCACAAACAGTAGTCATTATTTAATAATGATATAGGTCAATATGAGGTGCATAGGTTTGGGATTTGTTTTCCTTTAGGATTGGTGTGATTAAGGAATATCTCCAAGAGGGTGGTATTAAAGCTTGTAACTGAATTTCTAATATAGTTTTATGGAAGAGGGATAGTATCTTTGAAGGAAAAAAGTTTATATATTTCCATAATCATCCCATCTATACCTGGATCTTTATTATTTTTACCCTCTTTAATTGTATCTGCAATTTCTTTGTAGGATATGGGTGCTTGCAGATCAAGTTTTAATTTTTCTGGTATTTTTTTATATTAGACCATTTTTTCATGTAGATTTACTTGATCGATATGTACATTTTCTTTTTGGAAATGTTCCATATAGTGATTTCTATAGGCATCAAGGAGGTCACCTATATCTGAGATATTTTTCCCTTTCTTTTCATGGGAGATACTTTTAATGTTATTAGCTTTTGACTGTATTTTGATTCTTGTGGATAAATGATGTAGATATTAGGGAGAAGTGGCCAAGGTATTAATTTTTAGTTTTACTAAAGCTAAACTAGTTTTATGTGTTAGAATTTATTTGTATTTATTGTTTAATACTTCTACTTTCTTTTTCATTTCTAAATGATTTTGATTTTTTTCAGCTTTTACTGACAAAAGTTTGGATTGTAGATCTAATAATTCAGAATCCCATTATCTGTTTTTTTATACCAAGTTAGGGTTTTACCATATATGTAAGATTTTAATGAGTCCCATGTCATTATTTTATCTCTGTGGTGTAATTAATATCTAAGAACTGTAATTCAGATAATAACCAGGGTTTGAACTCTTTAATTTTAGTTATATATGCTGGAATTCTGGAGTTAAAGATTTGTACCCATTTTGAAGTTTTAGTATCAATGTATTATGGTTTGAAAAGGGGCAGGGAGTGATTAAAAATTAATGATTTTAGAGTGTAAGTCATGGGCAGCAAATATTTTATCTAGTCTAGTTTGGGTACCAAATCTGTGATCTTGATTGGAAAACAAAGATTTATCTTCTTTAAATTTGAAAGTATCTACAAGATGAAATTATTCTACCCACTTGTTTAAAGCTTTTGATACAGCAGATGTATGCAGCAGTCTTATTTGTAGTTTCAGAAATATCAAATATACAGTTAAAATCTCCTCCTAATATTAAGTTGTCTTTATAATTACTGGAAATGAAATCCAAGTGTTTTTTTAACAGTTTCTGATCCAATGCCTGGGAACCAGTATAGATTGACTAGGGTCCATATTCTGTTGTTATATTTAACTATTACTAATGCCAGAAGGCCGCCTTTATCTTCATACTTATACACGATTTCTGGGTTAATCACATTTGTTTTCCATAAAATTGTTACCCCTTTTGTCTTTGTCTTTAAGTGGATTGCACCAATATCATATATTCCTTAGGATTCCATTTGTAATTGTCATTTGTTTTGAAATGAGTTTCTTGAAGGAAGACAATTTGTGCTTTGTTCAGTTTTAAATATTTCAGTAGATTTGATCTCTTGCTAGGATTGTTTAAGCCATTGGTATTTAAAGATAATAAAGTTAAATCCATCTTAGGTTATTTAGACTATGCATTTTTTGTTTTATTGTGACTAATAAACGTTTTCCTCTGATAACTATAAAGTATATGTTTGAACTTTTAAAGGAAAGTATCAGTTTTATACTTTGTGTGTTTACCAATAAAGTAATGTTTGGTCAGGCATACTAACAATGTTTTTGTGAAATAATAAATTTAAATTAATAAATGTTAACAAAACTAAGCTCTGAACTAGCCATGGAATGAAAGTCATTCCTAATCTGATGGATAAACCTAAGTCCATCAGATTATCACTCATATCTTGACAATCCAGAACATCTGAGCTCCATAAATTGAATTATCATATGGAGAATATTTGTAATAGGAATAAGCAATATTTATATTATTTTGAACAGATATAATACTGTTGTAGATTAGACAAAATTTTAATACACTATAAATGTCTACTTATTGTCTAAGCAATTAATATTTACATGAAAGATAGATGACAAGCAATTCAGTCATAGTAAGGTAGGATGTGTCATATATAAAACCTCAGTAAAAGATTATAGCACACAGTTATTTAGCATATTCACCCTTAATGAAGTCTTTCAAAACTTATTACTTAATATAAATAGATGGTAATAATATTTATACCCAATGTTTATAATACAGTGTATTTTACTGGATATATCAGAAGTTATATTTCATTGTTTACCAGCATTTAAGTAATCACTTTGTTACTAACTTTCTTAAAGCATCAAGTTTGCTTTATGTAAACATTGATGAAACATCGTGCATTTTAATTATCAGTGCATTCCTTTCCCCCATTTCCTACACGTAAGGATTTTCATATCTGTCATTTCTTATTATAAAATGAGTGAAATTATAGGTTAAAAACAACAAATTCACTTATTGTGATTAATGATTACAAGTTCCCTTTCCATATTCATAAATTGCCATTTTATAGCATATACTGAAAGTTTTTAGATTTAAATGGCAACATTCTATTTTGTATAATCAGCAAAGGTTAAAATGAGTGATTATTTTCAATTTAATACTATTTGTTCAGAATGTGATTGTTACATTCTGTGACATTCCTAGTTCAGGCTTCTATCGTTTCCCTTGAACAACATTGTCAGTTTGATGCCATGTATAAAACATTAGTTACCTTGCTAACAGCTTAAGTATTATGTATAGTCAAGATGTGTTACAAAACCACAATTCAAGTTAAAGCAATTATATGACTTGTTATGCACATTTACCTATATAAGAAAATCATTATGCTTCCCCTTGATGCTCAATATAGTGTATGTCATTTATGACAAGTTAAAACAGTAGTGTTATTATACTCAAGGCCATGTTATTAAACTGTCTATTGTCAATTTAATACTATTTGTTCAGAATATGATTGTTACTTTCTGTGACATTTGAAGTTTCTATTGTTTCTCTTGAACAACTGTGTCAGTTTCATGTCATGTATAAAACATTAGCTACCTTGGTAACCACTTAAGTATTATATATGATCCTTACAAAAACTACAAGTCAAGTTAAAGCATTTACTTGACTTGTTATGCATATTTACTTAGATAAAAAAAATCATGCTTCCCCTTGATGTTTAATGTAGTGTATGCCATTTATGACAAGTTAAGAAGTAGTGTTATACACGCCCATGTTATTAAATCCTGTCTTTAATATCTAAATTCAGCAAACTGTTTCATCTTATATATGATATATCTTGTCTAGATTTACTAAAATCATACATTACATAACTATTCTGTGTGTTTTTTTTATCAAGAATCAACTTAATGAGCTAAACGAAGTGTTGGGAGACCATCAATATGTGTACATGTGGTTTAAAACAGCCCTTTTATTATATATTTTTTTAAACCAAAAACATCATTGTTGAAAATCATTTTGGAGGCTTTGCAGAGCCATAAAGCATTATCATCACTCTGTCTCCATTACCATAGCAACCTGGGAGCTTCTAATTCTGTTAATGTGTCTGTGTTTTGCATGCCAGAGGCTCTTGATGCACCTGAAGCAAAGCTTCACTTCACTGCAAATTCAAGCCTAAATTTCCTCCCTTTCAGTGAGGCAACAGACAGGAAAATAAGAGAGAGTAAACAGATAAAAAAAAAAAAAACCTCCCAACAAGCCGGCACAACAAGAGACAACACACTTCTCCAGCCCTCCCACCTCTAACTCAGCAGACATACAAACAAACCATTCTCTGCCAAAATATCCCAAGTCACAGTTCTAGCCACCCCCTTCCCCTGGATCCAGGCTAAAGCACCAAATGTCTCTTCCTAATACACAAGCATCAGTAAACCTTGATCACAAGTCACAACCCACAGCTTCCCAGGGGTGAAAACAACAACATATAACAGCTGCCAGACACAGCTGCTCACATATACCATGTCAGGCTTTATCAAACAGCACTCAAAGCTATGATGCCTGCCATAATTGATATTAACTATGTGTAGACAGAATAATAATGGCATTTGTACTAGCTGTCAGACACAGCTGCATCCACGCACACCATATCAGGATTGATCAAAGAGCACTAGTAGCTGTGATACCTGCCATAATTGATGTTAACTATATTTAGACAGAATAATGACATTTGTACTAAGAACTTGCTACTATTATTTAACCAGGATATACATGACATTTCTAAATCATACTTGAAGAAGACATTAGTCTCCATGGTAGCATTTTTTTTCAAAACATTCTACTGTTACTGCTATTATTTATGATGTTAATTTGTTATATTTGAGCCTGAACTCTGATGAATGGCACTTTGTTGAATTAGTTAATTAATTGCTTAAATTATTATAAGTAAAATCAATGAAAAATGAACAAGAAGTATTCATTGAGTTCAAGTAGAGGAAT